>NC_085137.1:318514215-318603192 GCF_035046485.1 Aedes albopictus | reverse complement strand
AAGTCTAGTTCAAATCAACAGATTTTTCAGTTTACTACAGCGACAAACTAATTTTAAGTTTAAACTGAACTGTTCCATTGTTTGATAATACAAATATTTTCGTTTGTTGAAATTTTTGACAGTTTGTTAGAACAAACAGAGATTTGGTAGATTCAATATAAAATAACGGTTTGTTTCAAACGACTGCACTTTTGCTATTAACAAAGCCGGAATGTGATTGTGTTGGTGACGGCAGCTCCTGCGGCAGCTCGGAAATCTATTTTTAGACGCTCGGCAAGCGGATGGAAAGGAGGTCGAATAAAAAGAGACAAAAAGGCGAAACCGACCAACTTTTTACGAATGCTGTCTTTAGTACCTGCGCGTTATCCATCACGGCCAAAACTGCACTTGGAAGTTGCAGTGATGGATTTGCTACACGTTCCTCGTTGTGGCGAAGTTGGGGTAAGTTTTTTAAAGATGTGTGAGTGCTTCCAGGCCATGTTTGTGGTCCCCATTTTGTAGAAACAAATGAAGTTTCTGACGTTGTATGAAAAAATGGTGATTGGTTGTTTTAATCGATAAACTCTAAGTAAGAGCAGAAAAATATAACTTTGGTATAAGTAAATTCTCAGTTTGAAAATCAACGAAGCATTTTATTGTTTCAAACAAGCGTCATTTTTCTGCGTGTATATCCTACAGGAACATTTTATTTGTGACGTTGATTTTTTTTTATTAAATTTAATTTACTTATTGTAGGAATAAGATGTCATGGAATAAAATATTAACTGTTTATTTATTTCTGTGGGTTACGAGTTGGCAGATTATTGTTAGTCAGAAATAAGTGTGTTCAAACAGGTTTGTGCTCGCGCGCGAGCACGCAAGAATTCAGTCTAAAAATGGATGTGTACGAAGACGGTTGTGTTGTTCGTGTGAATTGCCCTGCGGATGGGTAAATTACGGAATACTTCCGTACAAAATGATCCGTGAACCGTTCCTCGGTTCACGACAATGGTTCGGTCGGTAGAGAACCGGATGTTCCAACCGGTAAGTTGAATTGAAAACGGTGTAAAATGAGAGACCGCCATCAGGAACGTCTGCGATGCAGCGGTCTGATTTTTTTTTCGGCCACGACCAAATCGACGCCGCTGCTGCCGGTACTTTTTTCCAATTCGCGACTACGAAGGTTGATGAGCCGGGAAACACTCTTTCTTCCTACGGGGTTTCTTATGGGAGTATGAGTGAAAAAAAAGCAAAAAATCTTCCCTCCTTCACTTTCTCACAGAAAACCGCAAACAAAATCATCACCTTCGTAGTCCCCAATAGGAAATGTCATCGCTGCAACCTCTGGCATCATGATGACAAGCAGCGAAGATTCGTTTTTTTGTGTGAAGTGTTTGTTATTTGTGTTTCGTGGGAGGAGTGATACGGGTTTATTTTGTGATTGCACGAGAGAGGATCACCTTTTGAAAAGGCCATTTTCGCGAGTTACTACGGAATTCGGTGAAAAGTGGCGCATCGAGACAAATTAACTTCCTAACAGGTATGTAATCATCCGGTTTCGTGGGTAGCCTTTGACGGAGCCGCAGTGCTGAGAAGAACAAACGAGGTAAATAAAACAACATTTGTCTGAACTCCTTCACGCATGCTTAACGCTACTTCCTGACACATTTTCATTCATAAGATTGGCTCGTTTAATAAAGTATTGCTTAACTGACTGACGGAGCGATGTGACATAACGCTGGCACGGTAGAAAGAATTTGATTGGCAATTAAACGCAAAGCGAAACTCGTAGGTGGAAGCATACACAAAAAGTATTTTACGGATATGATTACTGTATTGATATTACCTGGGTATGTATTCGCAAAATGAACAATTAACCCAATTTTATGGACAGATACGACCTGATGATGGTTGCTGTATTTTTTTCAACGACTTTCAAAAGTAGATGTACTTTAGAATAGATAAAAGGGAGTGTAGGTGTTTGGGCAAATGAAAAGGTGAAACGTTCCCAAACTCATGATTGTTAAACAACCCAGGCGCGATGACGTCATGTTTTCGATTCCATCATCTTGTACCATTGTTAAGGGATGGGAACCCAAATGCATTGTATATGAGGGAACCCGATTGATGTTGGCTGCTAGCTTTGTAGGGATGATGAACACGATAAGCCGTAAGTTCGTACCAGGGTTCGCACAATAACACATTAGATTAAATGACAACAATGTTGATATTGATATTATACTTCTAGTACGGCACTTCCTGCCAAGTTTTCATTCATGAAATAAGCGATCAGCTGATCCGAATCGGCTTGTAAAATGGTTTATTGCTTGGCATTGGGTTGGCACGATGGAGGGAGGCTGATTGGCAATCTGTCGCAAAGCAAAACTCATAGGTGGAAGTGTTGCACAAATGGTATTTTACGCGTTTTGGACATGATTATTGTATTGATATTCGCAAAATTATCATTACATTTTATGAACTGATACGAACTTCAAAGTTGGCTACGGTTGTTATATTTTTCAACGATTTTTAAAACAGAAGAAAAGGGGATTGGTTTTTGGGTGAAAACAAAGAGATACAACGTTCCCAACACATGATGATCGGACAGAAAAATACAATAATATTTGCTTGTAGATTGTAAGGGACCAAATATAGCGTGGACATGGGTATTGATCTTTGTCGCCAAATAGAGTCTCAGATAGTGAACTGGAAGATTGCCTCTTTGAGGAGGTAATTTAGAAGAGCTTATTGGGACAATACAAAAAAAGTCAGTATGGTTGGTCGGTAGTTAGACCTAGTTGGATAGAGAATTTAAGTTTAATAGTTCGTGATAGATTCGATGAAAGTACTAAGTCTCAAAATGGCTTAGTGTACGCGCAAAAAAAAAAATGGAATTACAGACAGGTCTATTAATTTTGAACTAGCAATCGAGCTTGCAATGAACTTGGTTATAAAAAAAAATGATTGGAAGGCATGTATGGGTCGACTGAACATTCATAATCCAACTCAGGTGAAAGTTGGTCGTTGATGCAAATATTGTATGGTTTTGTAATTGTATTTGTAATTTTATTGTTCACGTAACGTGAGTTTTGCTGCTCATGTGGTTTTGAGCCTGGTAGGTTTAATCCAACATAGGATGCCCAAGATCAGACATAATTCGGTGAAGTGTGCTAGAACGTATAAATTGTGAACTGTAATAGAAGTTGTTGGAAAGGCATATATGGGGCAACTCAAAATTTAAATCCAACTCTGGAGTGGGTTGGTCGGTGGTGCGGACTAGCCATCGGACCTAGTTGGGTTAACTAAAAAATTTAAATCCAACTTTCGAATAGGTTGGTCGGTGGTGCGGAGTAGCCATCGGACCTAGTTGGGTCAACTGAAAATTTAAATCCAACTTTCGAATAGGTTGGTCGGTGGTGCGGAGTAGCCATCGGACCTAGTTGGGTCAACTGAAAATTTAAATCCAACTTTCGAATAGGTTGGTCGGTGGTGCGGAGTAGCCATCGGACCTAGTTGGGTCAACTGAAAATTTAAATCCAACTTTCGAATAGGTTGGTCGGTGGTGCGGAGTAGCCATCGGACCTAGTTGGGTCAACTGAAAATTCAAATCCAACTTTCGAATAAGTTGGTCGGTGGTGCGGAGTAGCCATCGGACCTAGTTGGGTCAACTGAAAATTTAAATCCAACTTTCGAATAGGTTGGTCGGTGGTGCGGAGTAGCCATCGGACCTAGTTGGGTCAACTGAAAATTTAAATCCAACTTTCGAATAGGTTGGTCGGTGGTGCGGAGTAGCCATCGGACCTAGTTGGGTCAACTGAAAATTTAAATCCAACTTTCGAATAGGTTGGTCGGTGGTGTGGAGTAGCCATCGGACCTAGTTGGGTCAACTAAAAATTTAAATCCAACGTATAAATTGCAAACTGTCGAGGAAGTTGCTGAATATTTTACTGGTTTTGCTGCTTATGTGATTTTTTTGAGCCTGGTAAGCTCAACCCAACATAGCATGCCAAAGATCAGACAGAACTCGTTGAGGTGTGTTAGAACGTATAAATTGCGAACTGTCGAGGAAGTTGCTGAATATTTTACTGGTTTTGCTGCTTATGTGATTTTTTGAGCCTGGTAAGCTCGACCTAACATAGCATGCCAAAGATCAGACAGAACTCGTTGAGGTGTGTTAGAACGTATAAATTGCGAACTGTCGAGGAAGTTGTTGAATATTTAACTGGTTTTGCTGCTTATGTGAATTTTTGAGAATGGTAAGCTCAACCCAACATAGCATGCCAAAGATCAGACAGAACTCGTTGAGGTGTGTTAGAACGTATAAATTGCGAACTGTCGAGGAAGTTGTTGAATATTTTACTGGCTTTGCTGCTTATGTGATTTTTTGAGCCTGGTAAGCTCAACCCAACATAGCATGCCAAAGATCAGACAGAACTCGTTGAGGTGTGTTAGAACGTATAAATTGCGAACTGTCGAGGAAGTTGTTGAATATTTTAATGGTTTTGCTGCTTGTGTGATTTTTTGAGCCTGGTAAGCTCAACCTAACATAGCATGCCAAAGATTTTGAGGTGTGTTAGAACGTATAAATTGCGAACTGTCGAGGAAGTTGCTGAATATTTTATTGGTTTTGCTGCTTATGTGATTTTTTGAGCCTGGTAAGCTCAACCTAACATAGCATGCCAAAGATCAGACAGAACTCGTTGAGGTGTGTTAGAACGTATAAATTGCGAACTGTCGAGGAAGTTGTTGAATATTTTACTGGTTTTGCTGCTTATGTGATTCTTTGAGCCTGGTAAGCTCAACCTAACATAGCATGCCAAAGATCAGACAGAACTCGTTGAGGTGTGTTAGAACGTATAAATTGCGAACTGTCGAGGAAGTTGTTGAATATTTTACTGGTTTTGCTGCTTATGTGATTTTGGGCCTGGGAAGCTCAACCCAACATAGCATGCCAAAGATCAGACAGAACTCGTTGAGGTGTGTTAGAACGTATAAATTGCGAACTGTCGAGGAAGTTGTTGAATATTTTACTGGTTTTGCTGCTTATGTGATTTTGGGCCTGGGAAGCTCAACCCAACATAGCATGCCAAAGATCAGACAGAACTCGTTGAGGTGTGTTAGCAGAGATGGCATGCTCCTCAGAGCGCTAAGTGAGAAGATGAAAAAATACACATTTCACACAGCCTGCAAGATGAGAAAGAGTGCGTGTAAAGAATTATCTTCTGCGTTGTCGGGCTGCACGCACTCGGCATCGTTGTCGCATCGCGCACGACGGTGAGCGCAGGAAAGCAAGAGAAAGTACAGTCTAACACACAGCTCACATCGCAGCGCTGCGCTACTCTGTAATGCCGAGAGCCTACAACTTCCAGTTCAGACAGCGCAGATGTGTAGCACATTTCAAGAAATGAGCGAAGCTCACGCAGAAGAAGTTTGAGCTCTGTGACGCCTCGCGCAGATGGTGTGGCAACTTACACATTTGCACTCTCCCGCAAAGTTTTACGGCTAAGCGATGTGTGTTTGTTGCCGGTCCACATTCGTAGCAAAACAGAGCGGCGCACAGTTTATTGAAGATGTGTACGCAGAGCTGTTTATCAGTGTATCTATGCCATCTCTGTGTGTTAGAACGTATAAATTGCGAACTGTCGAGGAAGTTGTTGAATATTTTACTGGTTTTGCTGCTTATGTGATTTTTTGAGCCTGGTAAGCTCAACCCAACATAGCATGCCAAAGATCAGACAGAACTCGTTGAGGTGTGTTAGAACGTATAAATTGCGAACTGTCGAGGAAGTTGTAGAATATTTTACTGGTTTTGCTGCTTATGTGATTTTGAGCCTGGGAAGCTCAACCCAACATAGCATGCCAAAGATCAGACAGAACTCGTTGAGGTGTGTTAGAACGTATAAATTGCGAACTGTAGAAGAAGTTGTTGAATATTTAACTGGTTTTGCTGCTTATGTGATTTTTTGAGCCTGGTAAGCTCAACCCAACATAGCATGCCAAAGATCAGACAGAACTCGTTGAGGTGTGTTAGAACGTATAAATTGCGAACTGTAGAAGAAGTTGTTGAATATTTTACTGGTTTTGCTGCTTATGTGATTTTTTGAGCCTGGTAAGCTCAACCCAACATAGCATGCCAAAGATCAGACAGAACTCGTTGAGGTGTGTTAGAACGTATAAATTGCGAATTGTCGAGGAAGTTGTTGAATATTTTACTGGTTTTGCTGCTTATGTGATTTTTTGAGCCTGGTAAGCTCAACCTAACATAGCATGCCAAAGATCAGACAGAACTCGTTGAGGTGTGTTAGAACGTATAAATTGCGAATTGTCGAGGAAGTTGTTGAATATTTTACTGGTTTTGCTGCTTATGTGATTTTTTGAGCCTGGTAAGCTCAAGCCAACATAGCATGCCAAAGATCAGACAGAACTCGTTGAGATGTGTTAGAACGTATAAATTGCGAATTGTCGAGGAAGTTGTTGAATATTTTACTGGTTTTGCTGCTTATGTGATTTTTTGAGCCTGGTAAGCTCAACCCAACATAGCATGCCAAAGATCAGACAGAACTCGTTGAGGTGTGTTAGAACGTATAAATTGCGAACTGTCGAGGAAGTTGTTGAATATTTTACTGGTTTTGCTGCTTATGTGATTCTTTGAGCCTGGTAAGCTCAACCCAACATAGCATGCCAAAGATCAGACACAGGCACCAAAATTATCTCTATCAATTATCATTATCAGTCCTATCTTTGGATAGTATCAACTGATACTATCAGTAGGGGCACTGATAGAGATACTATCAATTTTTTTAAACTGATGGATAGAAGATAAAATAATTATCTCTATCAGCTGATAGAAGGTTACTGATACTATCAGCATTTTTACTATCAAGGATAGACGTGGTCTATCTCTATCATCTATCTTTAAAAAAAAAAGATACTATCAGAAAAATTCTATCATTATCTCTATCTATCCTATCATTGATAGCAAATCCGGAACATAAATCTTCCGCATAGTGGGAAAAAATTGAATAAAAAAATATTAATTTGAAATGAAATATTTGTTATAATCAACAATATTTATCTTCCGGATACCAAAAAACGAGTTCCGCCGCCATTTTGAAATCCAAGATGGCGGCCATCGGATTTCAAAAACTGTTGTAAACCCATGCAATATGGGTATTTTTGGAACGGGCTCGAAGAGTAGATGTCGAAAATTGGTGTCCGCCGCCATTTTGAAATCCAAGATGGCGGCCATCAGATTTCAAAAACTGTTGTAAACCCATGCAATAGGGGTATTTTCGGAACGGGCTCGAAGAGTAGAAGCCAAAAATCGACGTCCGCCGCCATTTTGAAATCCAAGATGGCGGCCATCGGATTTCAAAAACTGTTGTAAACCCATGCAATATGGGTATTTTTGGAACGGGCTCGAAGAGTAGATGTCGAAAATTGGTGTCCGCCGCCATTTTGAAATCCAAGATGGCGGCCATCGGATTTCAAAAACTGTTGTAAACCTATGCAATATGGGTATTTTCGGAACGGGCTCGAAGAGTAGAAGCCAAAAATCGATGTCCGCCGCCATTTTGAAATCCAAGATGGCGGCCATCGGATTTCAAAAAACTGTTGTAAACCCATGCAATATGGGTATTTTCGGAACGGGCTCGAAGAGTAGAAGCCAAAAATCGATGTCCGCCGCCATTTTGAAATCAAAGATGGCGGCCATCGGATTTCAAAAACTGTTGTAAACCCATGCAATATGGGTATTTTTGGAACGGGCTCGAAGAGTAGATGTCGAAAATTGGTGTCCGCCGCCATTTTGAAATCCAAGATGGCGGCCATCAGATTTCAAACACTGTTGTAAACCCATGCAATATGGGTATTTTCGGAACGGGCTCGAAGAGTAGAAGCCAAAAATCGATGTCCGCCGCCATTTTGAAATCAAAGATGGCGGCCATCGGATTTCAAAAACTGTTGTAAACCCATGCAATATGGGTATTTTTGGAACGGGCTCGAAGAGTAGATGTCGAAAATTGGTGTTCGCCGCCATTTTGAAATCCAAGATGGCGGCCATCAGATTTCAAACACTGTTGTAAACCCATGCAATATGGGTATTTTCGGAACGGGCTCGAAGAGTAGAAGCCAAAACTCTATGTCCGCCGCCATTTTGAAATCCAAGATGGCGGCCATCAGATTTCAAACACTGTTGTAAACCCATGCAATATGGGTATTTTCGGAACGGGCTCGAAGAGTAGAAGCCAAAACTCTATGTCCGCCGCCATTTTGAAATCAAAGATGGCGGCCATCGGATTTCAAAAACTGTTGTAAACCCATGCAATATGGGTATTTTTGGAACGGGCTCGAAGAGTAGATGTCGAAAATTGGTGTCCGCCGCCATTTTGAAATCCAAGATGGCGGCCATCGGATTTCAAAAACTGTTGTAAACCCATGCAATATGGGTATTTTCGGAACGGGCTCGAAGAGTAGAAGCCAAAAATCGATGTCCGCCGCCATTTTTAAATCCAAGATGGCGGCCATCGGATTTCAAAAACTGTTGTAAACCCATGCAATATGGGTATTTTCGGAACGGGCTCGAAGAGTAGAAGACAAAAATCGATGTCCGCCGCCATTTTGAAATCAAAGATGGCGGCCATCGGATTTCAAAAACTGTTGTAAACCCATGCAATATGGGTATTTTTGGAACGGGCTCGAAGAGTAGATGTCGAAAATTGGTGTCCGCCGCCATTTTGAAATCCAAGATGGCGGCCATCGGATTTCAAAAACTGTTGTAAACCCATGCAATATGGGTATTTTCGGAACGGGCTCGAAGAGTAGAAGTCAAAAATCGATGTCCGCCTCCATTTTTAAATCCAAGATGGCGGCCATCGGATTTCAAAAACTGTTGTAAACCTATGCAATATGGGTATTTTCGGAACGGGCTCGAAGAGTAGAAGCCAAAAATCGATGTCCGCCGCCATTTTGAAATCCAAGATGGCGGCCATCGGATTTCAAAAACTGTTGTAAACTCATGCAATATGGGTATTTTCGGAACGGGCTCGAAGAGTAGAAGCCAAAAATCGATGTCCGCCGCCATTTTGAAATCCAAGATGGCGGCCATCGGATTTCAAAAAATGTTGTAAACCCATGCAATATGGGTATTTTTGGAACGGGCTCGAAGAGTAGAAGTCAAAAATCGATGTCCGCCGCCATTTTGAAATGCAAGATGGCGGCCATCGGATTTCAAAAACTGTTGTAAACCTATGCAATATGGGTATTTTCGGAACGGGCTCGAAGAGTAGAAGTCAAAAATCGATGTCCGCCTCCATTTTGAAATCCAAGATGGCGGCCATCGGATTTCAAAAACTGTTGTAAACCTATGCAATATGGGTATTTTCGGAACGGGCTCGAAGAGTAGAAGACAAAAATCGATGTCCGCCGCCATTTTGAAATCCAAGATGGCGGCCATCGGATTTCAAAAACTGTTGTAAA
Organism: Aedes albopictus; assembly: GCF_035046485.1. Classification (NCBI taxonomy): domain Eukaryota; kingdom Metazoa; phylum Arthropoda; class Insecta; order Diptera; family Culicidae; genus Aedes; species Aedes albopictus. The sequence continues at coordinate 318,593,736 of NC_085137.1, read as the reverse complement.
CCCATGCAATATGGGTATTTTCGGAACGGGCTCGAAGAGTAGATGTCGAAATTGGTGTCCGCCGCCATTTTGAAATCCAAGATGGCGGCCATCGGATTTCAAAAACTGTTGTAAACCCATGCAATATGGGTATTTTCGGAACGGGCTCGAAGAGTAGAAGCCAAAGATAGATGTCCACCGCCATTTTGAAATCAAAGATGGTGGCCATCGGATTTCAAAAACTGTTGTAAACCCATTCAATATGGGTATTGTTGAAACGGGCTCGAAGAGTAGATGTCGAAAATCGGTGTACGCCGCCATTTTGAAATACACGATGGCGGCCATCGGATTTTGAAAACCGATAGACACTCATGAAATATGGGTATTTTCGGAACGGGCTCGAAGAGTAGAAGTCAAAAATCGATGTTTGGCGCCATTTTGAAATTCAAGATGGCGGCCATCGGATCTTGAAAGTCGATTGAAACCCATAAAATACGGGTACTTTCGGAACGGGTTCGATGAGTAGACGTCGGAAATCGATGTCCGCCGCCATTTTGAAATCCAAGAAAGGGAATTTTGCCGTGAGGTGGTTTATTCATCACTACCTGGAGAACCTGAAAAATTCGAATTTGAGTTCTTTTTAATATTCCTTTTCAAGCGCTCTTTTTATTGTTGTCGAAGAGTTAAAAACGAAACAGCCTAACTGTTGCAATTCGAGTACGTCAACAAAAATGGAGTTTCTGGCACGAAATTTCTGTTGAGTGAAAATAGATATTTTTTTTTCAAATGGAAGCAAACGGAAGCAACATCAATAACATCTATTGGCTAGGCGCACGCAACCCTTAAGTTAGGTGGAAATAACTTTGATAAATAAAATTGAGTACAGCGGGGATTCGTTGGTTGGGTTACGACTGCACCCCGATTAGTGAATCGTATTCATTGGTTGAGGCAACTGACCAAAATGCTCTAGACACACGCAAGTGACGAGAATTACGTCACGATATACCCACATACTTGCACAAACCTTCTGTATATAGGAGCTTCGGTGCGTCGGCGGTCAGACGTAAAACTTGAATTTGACATAGACAGTGCTTTTCAGTTGGGTTTTGCCCCAACCACCGAACAACCAACGAGCAGCACTGTGCTCTTATTTTTCCGCGTAAATGGAAAATCCCAAATTCCTAAATTTGAGTACATTTAAACTAACTTTTAAGTTTTTTTTTATCTCCTCTCTCATTAACTCTCTATATTAAGCATGAGCATGAGATGACCGTACAATTCGTAGTTGCTACTGTGTCAAAGCTCGAAAAGCAAAACAACCCAACTTTGACAGTTCGGTGCGGGAAGCCACAATTGAATAAAAAGAACAGTGCCAAAGACGGCTCATATTTACTTGATTTATTTTTACTAGCCGTCTTCGACAGTACCCAAGTTTGAGTATATTGAACTGGCAGTTGGGTAAAACAAAACTTAGGCGGTAAGTACATTTATCATACGGGATCAAATGTGAATAACCTATCCTGGCATCATTTCCAGAAACTTCTAAAATGCCTAATTTCCTCTCAAATCCCCAACTTCTCCTAAAATCCCCAACTACTCGTAAAATGCCCAACTTGCTGCTTAGATTTTCCATAGGCATCATTTTCCTCGAAGAACCTCATGAGTTCTAAGTTCCCTTTATTCTCCCCAAGGATCGGTATATTCACCTCACTCCATTCATATTCACTCCTCTTTGCTGAAGCGAATCGAGAAAGATGCAGCAAACGGATCGTCGTGATCAAACACGCAACCCCATCACCAGTGGGAAGCGATGAGCCAGCTGCTTGACATGAATATTCGTTGCCATTCGTCGCAGTTTGGATCGCAAGCGAATGAATGAATGGCAAATAGTGAAGAATACTGGTGAGCGATCGAAGCAGCTATTATCATAAGTAGAAGAGAATTTCTGCATGTAATGCATACATTTTTACTGTATTGTTGCTGAAATGCTAGATTAGCAAAGAAAATAATTCGAAAACATCAAAAATTCGTATGCACAATATCAATCGCATCACTCACGAATCGCATTCGCTTGCGATGCGAATGTGGACGAATGAGTAATTTCCAAGTGTGGCTTCCCACCGTTCGCCGGAATTTGCTGTCGTCGCTGACAAGCATACACACGAACTAAAGCGATAACCGTTCGCTGCTGACTGTCTTCGAATGTGGAAGAAGATGAAAAGTGGAAATGAGAAACCCTGATTCTCCCCAATATCTCCCAAAACTTCTCCCAAATTCTCCTAAAATGTCCAACTTCTCCTAAAATCCCCAACATCTAAAAAAATACAAAACTTGCTGCTTAGATTTTACAAAGGCATCATTTTCCTCGAAGAACCTATTGAGTCCTAAGTTTCCTTTATTCTCCCCAATATCTCCTGAAAACCCCAATGACCCTTAAAAATCCCCAAATTGTCCTAAAACTCCTAGCTTCTGCTCAAATCCTCAACCTTTCCTAAAATGCCCAACTTCTCCTAACATCCCCTGCATCTAAAAAATACCCAACTTGCTGCTTAGATTTCCCAGAGGCATCATTTTCCTCGAAGAACCTAAAGATTCCTAAGTTTTCTTTACTTTCCCCAATATCTCCCATAGGTCCCAAAGTTCCTTTAAAATCACCAAATTCTCCTAAAATGCCCAATGTTCCTCTCACTTGCCCAACTTCTCCTAAAATCCCCAACTTCTAAAAAAATGCCCAACTTGCTGCTTAGATTTTCCAGAGGCATCATTTTTTTCCGAAGAACCTCATGAATTCAAAATTTCCGTTATCCTCCCCAATATCGCCTAAAAATCCCCAACGTTCCTTTAAAAGCTGAGAAACAGTCTCCTCCTAGTGGGGGTGTTATGCCAGATAGAAGAAGAATGCACTTACATTGTCAAATAAAAAAAAATCTTTTAAATTGCCGCACGCATAGACCCCCTCATCTGAACAGCACCGCAGCAGAGCTACGAGTGCGAGGGATATAAATGTATGCTCTTTTTAATAAACTTTCATCGGTGCTTTCGCTCCGTCGAAACGTCGCACTTAGTTTGCTCACACGATTTATTAATACCAAACTCCGCCTCGTTTTCTTCCGCAGGCGGAGATACGACGCGTCAAAGAGCGAACTCGTTTTCCGTTCGTAACGACAGCACCAGCAGCTGCCGTCGTCTTCATGCTGTGGAGCAACAACATACGAACGCGCGAACTGATAGGGGGCTGTCCATTAATTACATAAGGGTTTATGGGGGGGAGGTGGGGGTTTGAGAAATCTTACGAGCCATACAAAAAATTTTGGGTTGTCATACAAAAAATCTTACAAGGAGGAGAGGGGGTGTTGAAAAATCGTAAAAATTCCCTTACGTAATTAATGGACAGCCCCTAGGGTGATGACCATTGTTTTGGTATGAAGTTTATGCAATTTGGAGTGTTATTTTCAAAATCATTTTTTGGGTAATCTCAAGGGGTTGGTCACTCGGCACATTGTGCCCGGCACACATGCCGGCACATCTCGGCACACATGCCGGCACAATCCGGCACACATGGGCACAACATAGAAATCCAACTTTGCGGTATGGAATCAAACTGTCATTATACTTACGATTGCAAAAAATCCCTTCATACAGATTCTAGACAAGTGTTCTGGGTGGAATTTTGTCGGTAAACACCGACTAGACCAATAACATTCGCCAAAAATAGACAGGATTATAATTAGCGCAAAAACATTCTAAGAAAATATTCCACTGGGCACATTCGGCAAACCTCCAGCACGTTCGGCACACTTCGGCACACACTGAAAAACAACCGGCACAGTTTAGGCACATATTGGCACACGCTCAAAAATCACGGCACAAATGAAGTGTGCTGAATGACCAACCCCTTGGGTAATCTACAAAAGATAGAGTTTTGCTGTCAAAGAAACATTTTTAGAGAACAAGTTTGTGCATGTTTTGTAGAAGAACTTTTTTAACAGAAGTTATTTATTCATTTAAATTTTTTTTTAAATACTTAAAAAATGACTGATTTTTAAGACACTTTTTGCAAACTTTTTGAAATTTGAAAGTAGTTTTACCAAATCCCCGTCAAAAAAGCTAAGAAAGATAAGTTCATTAGCTTTCGTTTCAAGCATTACGTACGACCTTTAATTCCTGAGACATTTGATTTCAAAAATGAGCTTACTTTAAAAAAATAAAATTTGAATGACTCACTTAGCAGTGGTTTCCGACCCTATGTTCCTTGGGCATTTTTCCATAACTTTTGAAGACCTAGATGCCCTAAAATTTTGTAAAGTCCGGAACCAATCACCCTGTATGAAATCCGATGGCCGCCATCTCGGATTTCAAAATGGCGGAGTCCATAGATTTTCGACTTCTACTCTTCAAGCCCGTTCCGAAAATACCCATATTGTATGGGTTTACAACATTTTTTTTTGAAATCCGATGCCGCCATCTTGGATTTAAAAATGGCGGCAGACATCAATTTTTGGCTTCTACTCTTCGAGCCCGTTCCGAAAATACCTATATTGCATGGGTTTGCAACAATTTTTGAAATCCGATAGCCGCCATATTGGATTTCAAAATGGCGGCGGACATCGATCTTCGACATCTACTCTTCGAGCCCGTTCCGAAAATACCCATATTGCATGGGTTTACAACATTTTTTAAACCGATGGCCGCCATCTTTGATTTCAAAATGGCGGCGTACATCGATTTTCGACTTCTACTCTTCGAGCTCGTTCCGAAAATCGCCATATTGCATGGGTTTACAACATTTGAAATCCGATGGTCGCCATCTTGGATTTCAAAATGGCGGCGGACATCGATTTTCAACTTCTACTCTTCGAGCCCGTTCCGAAAATACCCATATTGCATGGATTTACAACAGATTTTGAAATCCGATAGCCGCCATCTTGGATTTCAAAATGGCGGGGTACATCGATTTTCGACTTCTACTCTTCGAGCCCGTTCCAAAAATACCTATATTGCATGGGTTTACAACATTTTTTAAACCGATGGCCGCCATCTTGGATTGCAAAATGGCGGCGGACACCGATTTTCGACTTCTACTCTTCGAGCCCGTTCCGAAAATACCCATATTGCATAAGTTTACAACAACTTTTGAAATCCGATTGCCGCCATCTTGGATTTCAAAATGGCGGCGGACATCGATTTTCGACTTCTACTCATCGAGCCCGTTCCGAAAATACCTATATTGCATGGGTTTACAACATTTTTTGAAATCCGATGGCCGCCATCTTGAATTTCAAAATGGCGGCGGGCATCGATTTTCGACATCTACTCTTCGAGCCCGTTCCGAAAATACCCATATTGCATGGGTTTACAACAGTTTTTGAAATCCGATGGCCGCCATCTTGGATTTCAAAATGGCGGCGAACACCAATTTTCGACATCTACTCTTCGAGCCCGTTCCAAAAATACCCATATTGCATGGGTTTACAACAGTTTTTGAAATCCGATGGCCGCCATCTTTGATTTCAAAATGGCGGCGGACATCGATTTTTGGCTTCTACTCTTCAAGCCCGTTCCGAAAATACCTATATTGCATGGGTTTACAACATTTTTTGAAATCCGATGGCCGCCATCTTGGATTTCAAAATGGCGGCGGACATCTATTATCGTTTTCTACTCTTCGAGCCCGTTCCGAAAATACCCATATTGCATAAGTTTACAACATTTTTAGAAATCCGATGGCCGCCATCTTGGATTTCAAAATGGCGGGGTACATCGATTTTCGACTTCTACTCTTCGAGCCCGTTCCAAAAATACCTATATTGCATGGGTTTACAACAGTTTTTGAAATCCGATGGCCGCCATCTTGGATTGCAAAATGGCGGCGGACACCGATTTTCGACTTCTACTCTTCGAGCCCGTTCCGAAAATACCCATATTGCATAAGTTTACAACAGCTTTTGAAATCCGATTGCCGCCATCTTGGATTTCAAAATGGCGGCGGACATCGATTTTCGACTTCTACTCATCGAGCCCGTTCCGAAAATACCTATATTGCATGGGTTTACAACATTTTTTGAAATCCGATGGCCGCCATCTTGGATTTCAAAATGGCGGCGGGCATCGATTTTCGACATCTACTCTTCGAGCCCGTTCCGAAAATACCCATATTGCATGGGTTTACAACATTTTTTGAAATCCGATGGCCGCCATCTTGGATTTCAAAATGGCGGCGGACATCGATTTTCGTTTTCTACTCTTCGAGCCCGTTCCGAAAATACCCATATTGCATGGGTTTACAACATTTTTTGAAATCCGATGGCCGCCATCTTGGATTTCAAAATGGCGGCGGACATCGATTTTCGTTTTCTACTCTTCGATCCCGTTCCGAAAATACCCATATTGCATGGGTTTACAACAGTTTTTGAAATCCGATGGCCGCCATCTTTGATTTCAAAATGGCGGCGGACATCGATTTTTGGCTTCTACTCTTCGAGCCCGTTCCGAAAATACCTATATTGCATGGGTTTCATAATGTCTATTCAGAACCTAATATTTTATGACGGCTTATGATGCGTCTTGCTCATTGTCCAACAATTTTCTTTCTATCAGTCTATCAATTGATAGAGATAGAACTTCTATCTCTATCAATTGATAGAAGTTTTACTGATAGTATCTCTATCACTATTTTTACTGATAGAGATACTATCTCTATTTTTTCTATCCCTGATAGAACCCGTTCTATCAGTGATACTATCACTGATAGAAAAGAACTGATAGTATCAGTAGCTCAAATTGATAGTATCAGTGGTCTATCAGATAATTGATAGTATCACCTTCTATCAGATAATTTCGGTGCCTGATCAGACAGAACTCGTTGAGGTGTGTTAGAACGTATAAATTGCGAACTGTCGAGGAAGTTGTTGAATATTTTACTGGTTTTGCTGCTTATGTGATTTTGGGCCTGGGAAGCTCAACCCAACATAGCATGCCAAAGATCAGACAGAACTCGTTGAGGTGTGTTAGAACGTATAAATTGCGAACTGTCGAGGAAGTTGTTGAATATTTTACTGGTTTTGCTGCTTATGTGATTTTGGGCCTGGGAAGCTCAACCCAACATAGCATCACAGACAAACAGACGTAACTCTAAGAGGAAATTCATCAAAAACTTTTGCCCGGTGTCATTTTCATGAGCACACTGCCACCTGTTGGTAGAACCGCGCGTGACACTGTCGACCATGATGGATTTCAATTTGACGTTTTGTTGACACGCACACTACTACACAAATTGCCTATAATTTTCGTTTGCATCATTAAGCAACGTGTACACTGGCAAACGTCAAAGCGATCGAACACTAGCGCATCTGGTGGAACGATCGCGCAAACCAAATGAAATTTGAATTGATCGTTAAATGCATGTGCCAAGCCGTTTTGAAGAGTGTTACGTCTGTTTGTCTGTGATAGCATGCCAAAGATCAGACAGAACTCGTTGAGGTGTGTTAGAACGTATAAATTGCGAACTGTCGAGGAAGTTGTTGAATATTTTACTGGTTTTGCTGCTTATGTGATTTTTTGAGCCTGGTAAGCTCAACCCAACATAGCATGCCAAAGATCAGACAGAACTCGTTGAGGTGTGTTAGAACGTATAAATTGCGAACTGTCGAGGAAGTTGTTGAATATTTTACTGGTTTTGCTGCTTATGTGATTTTTTGAGCCTGGTAAGCTCAACCCAACATAGCATGCCAAAGATCAGACAGAACTCGTTGAGGTGTGTTAGAACGTATAAATTGCGAACTGTCGAGGAAGTTGTAGAATATTTTACTGGTTTTGCTGCTTATGTGATTTTGAGCCTGGGAAGCTCAACCCAACATAGCATGCCAAAGATCAGACAGAACTCGTTGAGGTGTGTTAGAACGTATAAATTGCGAACTGTAGAAGAAGTTGTTGAATATTTAACTGGTTTTGCTGCTTATGTGATTTTTTGAGCCTGGTAAGCTCAACCCAACATAGCATGCCAAAGATCAGACAGAACTCGTTGAGGTGTGTTAGAACGTATAAATTGCGAACTGTCGAGGAAGTTGTTGAATATTTTACTGGTTTTGCTGCTTATGTGATTTTTTGAGCCTGGTAAGCTCAACCCAACATAGCATGCCAAAGATCAGACAGAACTCGTTGAGGTGTGTTAGAACGTATAAATTGCGAATTGTCGAGGAAGTTGTTGAATATTTTACTGGTTTTGCTGCTTATGTGATTTTTTGAGCCTGGTAAGCTCAACCCAACATAGCATGCCAAAGATCAGACAGAACTCGTTGAGGTGTGTTAGAACGTATAAATTGCGAACTGTAGAAGAAGTTGTTGAATATTTAACTGGTTTTGCTGCTTATGTGATTTTTTGAGCCTGGTAAGCTCAACCCAACATAGCATGCCAAAGATCAGACAAAACTCGTTGAGGTGTGTTAGAACGTATAAATTGCGAACTGTCGAGGAAGTTATTGAATATTTTACTGGTTTTGCTGCTTATGTGATTTTCTGACAGAGCTCGTTGAGGTGTGTTAGAACGTATAAATTGCGAACTGTCGAGGAAGTTGTTGAATGTTTTACTGGTTTTGCTGCTTAAAATAAGTTTGAGTCTGGTAAGCTGAAACGAATAAAACATATTCAACAAGAGATAGAACTAGATGAGTGGTGCTTTAAAATGTTAATTGTGATGTATTAAGGATGTGTTTAAACAAGGTATTTTTTAGTTGATAATGTATTTTAAGTATTATTGTAAGCATTGTCTGAATTATTGTATGTTGTATGCTTTAAATATTCTCATATGTTGATGAATATAACATTCACTAGAGAGTAGAGGTGAAGGTGAATGTAGGAATAAGATGTCATGGAATAAAATATTAACTGTTTATTTATTTCTGTGGGTTACGAGTTGGCAGATTATTGTTAGTCAGAAATAAGTGTGTTCAAACAGGTTTGTGCTCGCGCGCGAGCACGCAAGAATTCAGTCTAAAAATGGATGTGTACGAAGACGGTTGTGTTGTTCGTGTGAATTGCCCTGCGGATGGGTAAATTACGGAATACTTCCGTACAAAATGATCCGTGAACCGTTCCTCGGTTCACGACACTTATAAGAATCGATAAGAATCATTATTATATAATATATAATTCAAGCTGGTTCTGCGGGCACAAAATAGCTGGGGGACAATTCTGACGGCAGCGGTGCATAAAGTACTGCTTGAAAACAGCGACGTCGTCATTCTGAAATATACAAATACTGGATAATAATCATTAGCATTCATAATTGTTTGATTAAATTTGGATTAAATAACTAATTTTGTAGAAATTAGTCAAAGCAAGAGTAAGATGTTTTCCTAGTGTAATCTCGGTGCCTGTTTTGGAAATCAATTGTGCCAGTAGTTGCTTAATGTGCTCAAACAACATCAAATTAGGCAAGGAATCATAATATCCACACTTTTTGTGCCATTTCATTGCAGAGCCGGAGAATTTACCTTCTCACCATACAAAAATTTAGCTCATTACTACAAATCTAGTACTTAACCGATTGGTCCTATTTTTCCAGAAGCTCTTTCCAGAGCTCTACGCTGATTCATCCAAGAATTCCAAGGTTATTCCTTCCTCGGATATTTATGCAGGAGTTTCTCCAGGAATTTCTGTGGGAGGTCTTTGGGAATACCTCAAGGAGTTCTTCGGGAAGTCCTGCCGGAGTTCCTCGGGAATTCTTTCAAGAGTTCCTTGGGAATTCCTCCAGGAGTTGCTCGAGAGTCCCTCGGGAATACCTCCAGGTCCTCCACCGTAGTATTTCTAGGAGTGCCCCGTTAATTCAACCAGAAGTTTAAAGGATACACCTTCAGAAGTTTCCCGGGAAATTTCTCAGGAGTTCCTCGGGAATTTCTCCAGGGGTTCCTCGGTAATTTCTCCAGGAGTTTCCCGGGAATTCCTCCAAGAGCTTCCCAGGAATTCGTCCAGGAGTTACTCAAGGATTATTCCTGGAGTTCTAAGGTTATTCCTTTCCCGGAAATATATGCAGGAGTTCTTCGGGAATTGCTGCAGATGCTTCTCTGGGATTCCTTCAGAAATTTCGTGTAAAGTCTTGCAGGAGTTCCACAAGAATTTCTCCAGGAGTGTCTCGGGAGTTCTTCCAACAGTTTCTCGGGAATTCCTCCAGAAGTACCTCGAGAATTTCTTCAGGTATTCCTCGGGAACTTCTCTAGCAGTTCCACTGGAAATCCTTCAGGAGCTCCAGAAGTTCCATGGAAATTCCTCAAGGAGTTTTTAGGGAATTCCTTCAGGAGTTCCTCGGGAATTCTATCGTTCGGGCAGTTGAAAATCGGAAATTTTTGACACGCGGAAATCGATGTTTCTCTTAAACCGTGCGTCGGCAAAGCGCGCTGGATGGAGGCCCGGACCGCTGCCCAGCGCACTACGTCCGACGTTAGGTTAGGAATTGGAGAAAACTCGATTGTCGCGTGTGGGGAAACTTCGGATTTCAACCGAGACGAAAGTGTCAAGAGTTCCTCCACAAGTTGCTCCTCGGAAAATCCTCCAGTAGCTCCTCGGAAATGCATCCAGTTTTTCTTGGGAATTCCACGGCAGTATTCTCAGGAGTTCCCCGGTAATTCATTTAGGAGTTTCAAGGATATTCCTCCAGGAGTTCCCCATGAATTTCTCCCGCAGGTTCACTACAATTCCTTCAGGTGCTCCTCGGGAATTCCTCCTGGAGTTCCACGGAAATTCATCCAGGAGGTTCCAAAGAAACCTCTGGAGCAATTACTGAGGAACTCCTGAAGGTATTCCCAAGGAACTCCTGAAGCAATTCTCACAGAACTGCTGGAACAATTCTCGAGGATCTCCTGGAGTAATACCAGAGGAACTTCTGGAGCAATTACCGAGGAACTTCTGTCGCAATTTCCGGGGAACTCCTGTAGCAATTCCGAGGAAAATTCTACTCCTGAAGGAAATCCCAAGGAACTCCTGATGATGTTTACTGAGAACTCCTGGAGGAAATTTCGAGGAACTGCTAAAGAAATTCCCGTGGAACTCCTGAAGGAATTTTTAAGAAATTCTTGGAGGAATTGCCGAGGAATTCCTGGAAGAATCCTCGAGGAGCTGCTGGAGCAATTCCCTGCAGCAACTCCCGAGGAACTCCAAGAGGAATTTCCGAGGGATTCCTTGGGCAATTCCCTAGGAACTTCTGGAGATATTCCTGAGGAACTGCTTGAGGGATTCCTGGGGAACTCCTGGTGGAATTCAGAGGAGCTTCAGGAGGAATTTCCAAGGAATTCCTGGAGTAATTTCAGAGGAACTCTTGGTGAAAAAATCCAAGGAACTCCTGGATAAATCTTCGAGGAAATTCTTGAGAAATTCCTGAGAACCTCCCGGAGAAATTTTCAAGGAACTCCTGATGAAATTCACGAGAAACTACTGGAGATATTCTCAAAGAATTCCTGCAGATATTTCTGGGGAGCTCCTGGAGAATTTCCGAGGAATCCCCGAGCAGCTTTTGGAGTAATTCCTGAGAAACTCCTGAAGCGATTCCCGAGGAACTCTTTGAAGAATTCCAGAGAAACTCCTAGAGGAACTCAGAGGAACTTCTGAAGGAATTTTCAAGAAATTCGTAGAGGAATTTCCAAGGAACTTCAGGAGGAGTCCCCGAGAAGCTCCTGGAGCAATTCCCGAAGAACTCCTGCAGCTGTTCAAAGGAACTACAGGAGGAACTTCCAAGGGACTTCTGAAGAAATTCCCGAGGAATCTCTGAAAATATTCCCGGGGAACTGATAGAGGAATTGCTGGGGAACTTCTGGTTGAATTTCCGACGAATTCTTGGAGGGATTTCAGAAGAGCTTTTGGAGGAATTCCCGAAGAACTTCAGGAGGAATTCCCGAAGAACTTCTGGAAGAATTCCCAAGGAACTCCTTGAGGAATTCTCGAGGAACTCTTGGAAAAATTCCCGAGGAACTCCAGGAGGAATCCTGAGAAACTCTTTTAGGAACTCCTTGAGGAATTCTCGGAGAACATCAGGAAGAGGAACTCTTGGTGAAAAAATCCAAGGAACTCCTGGATAAATCTTCGAGGAAATTCTTGAGAAATTCCTGAGAACCTCCCGGAGAAATTTTCAAGGAACACCTGATGAAATTCACGAGGAACTACTGGAGATATTCTCGAAGAATTCCTGCAGATATTTCTAGGGAGCTCCTGCAGAATTTCCGGGGAATCCCCGAGCAGCTTTTGGAGTAATTCCTGAGAAACTCCTGAAGCGATTCCCGAAGAACTCTTTGAAGAATTCCAGAGAAACTCCTAAAGGAAATTCAGAGGAACTTCTGAAGAAATTCCTAAGGAACTACTGAAGGAATTTTCAAGAAATTCTTAGAGGAATTTTCAAGGAACTTCAGGAGGAATCCCCGAGGAGCTCCAGGAGCAATTCCCGAAGAACTCCTGCAGCTGTTTAAAGGAACTACAGGAGGAATTTCCAAGGGACTTCTGAAGAAATTCCCGAGGAATTTCTGAAGATATTCCCGGGGAACTGATGGAGGAATTGCTGGGGAACTTCTGGTTGAATTTCCGAGGAATTCTTGGAGGGATTTTAGAAGAGCTTTTGGAGGAATTCCCGAAGAACTTCAGGAGGAATTCCCGAAGAACTTCTGGAAGAATTCCCAAGGAACTCCTTGAGGAATTCTCGAGGAACTCTTGGAAAAATTCCCGAGGAACTCCAGGAGGAATCCCGAGAAACTCTTTTAGGAACTTCTTGAGGAATTCTCGGAGAACCTCAGGAAGAGGAACTCTTGGTGAAAATTTCCAAGGAATTCCTGGATAAATCTTCGAGGAAATTCTCGAAAAATTTCCGAGGAACTCCTGAAGCAATTTCCGAGAAACTCCTGGAGGAGTTTCTGAGGAAGTCCTGGAGGAATACCAGAGGAACTCTTGATGAAAAATTCCTAGGAACTCCTGGATAAATCCTCGAGGTAATTCTTGAGAAATTCCTGAGAACTTCCCGGAAAATTTTTCAAGGAACTTCAGAAGGAATTAACGCGGAACTTCTGGAGATATTCCCGAAGAACTCCTGCAGATATTTCTGGGGAGTTCCAGGAGAATTTCCGAGGAATCCCCGAGCAACTTCTGTAGCAATTCCCGAGGAACTCCTGGAAGAATTTCCAACGAACTCTTTGAGGAATTGGGTTGTTTAGTGAATAAAATACTGCTATTGATTATAGCCTTACCGAAAGAGCTCACTTTTCTGAGTATAACGTGATTTTATTGGATTCCAATACCATTGTTTTGATGGCTTAATTAACAAAACAGTTTTAATTTTCGTGAATAGAATGACAGCTCTATCGATAAAATGACAGTTCAACCCGAACAAAAAATGTTCCCATACAAACTTTAAATGCATTTTAAAAACAGTTCCCAAACTCCAAAAATTAAGAAATTTTGGATTTCGACTAATTTTTGGGCGGAGAATCTGATTGTGAAATAATCTGGACCCCCCAAAGAACCCAATTCCAGAGAAACTCCTAGAGGAAATTCAGAGGAACTTCTGAAGAAATTCCCAAAAAACTCCTGAAGGAATTTCTGAGGAACTTCAGGAGGAATCCCCGAGGAGCTCCTGAAGCAATTCCCGAAGAACTTCTGCAGCAATTCAGAGGCACTCCATGAGGAATTTCCAAAGGGCTTCTGAAGAAATTCCCGAAGAACTTCTGGAGATATTTCTAAGGAACTGCTGAGGAATTGCTGAGGAACTTCTGGTTGGATTTCCGAGGAACTTCTGAAGGAATTCCCGAGAAACTCTTGGAGGAATTTCAGAAGAGCTTTTGGAGGAATTTCCGAAGAACTTCAGGAGAAATTCCCGAGGAACTTTTGAAAGAATCCCCGAGGAACTCCAGAAGGAATTTCCGAGAAACTCTTGTAGGAACTCCTTGAGGAATACTCGGAGAACTTCAGGAAGAATTACCGAGGAACTCCTCGAGGAATTTCCGAGGAACTTCATGAGGATTTTCCGAGGAACTCCTGGAGGAATACCAGAGGAACTCTTGATGAAAAAATCGTAGGAACTCCTGGATGAATCCTCGAGGAACTTCTTGAGAAATTCCTGATAAGCTCCCGGAAAAATTTTCAAGAAACTCCAGAAAGAATTGACGTGGAACTTCCGGAGATATTCCAGAAGAACTGCTGCAGATATTTCTGGGGAGCTCCTAGAGAATTTCCGACGAATCCCTAGAGGAATGCTCGAGGAGCTTCTGGAGCAATTCCTGAGGAACTCCTGAAGCAATTTCCGAGGAATTTCAGGAGGAATTCCAGAGGAACTCTGAGAGCAACTTGGAACTGATGGAAGAATTTCTAAGGAACTCCTGGAGGAATTCAGAGTAACACCAGGATAATTTCTTGAGGACTTCAGAAGGAATTTCCGAGGAACTCCTAGAGAAATTTCAGAGGAACTCTGGGTGCACCTGGGAGCTGATGGAATGGAACTGGAGCAATTCCTGAGGAACTCCTGAAGCAATTCCCGAGGAACTCCAGAAGGAATTCCCGAAGAACTCCTAGAGGAATTTGAGAGGAACTCTGGGAGCAACTTGGAACTGATGAAAGAATTTCTGAGGAACTCCTGGAGGAATTCAGAGGAACACCAGGAGAAATTCCCGAGGAACTTCAGAAGGAATTCCTAGAGGAATTTCAGAGAAACTCTGGGTGCAACTTGGAACTGATGGAATTCCCGTGGAACTCCAGGAGGATTTCCCAAGGAACTTCAGGAAGAATTCCCGAGGAACTCCAGGAGGAATGCCGAGGAAATCCTGAAGTAATTCTCGAGAAACTCCTGGATGCATTCCCGAGGAAGAGCATGAAGAAATTCCAAAGAAATTTCTGAGGAGCTCCCGGAGAAATTTCCAAGTAACTCCTGGAGGAATTCCCGAGGAACTCCTGGGGAAAAATAGAAATTTCAGAGAAAATTCTTGATAAATTCCATAAGAGCTCCCGGAGAAATTTTCAAGGAACTCCAGGAGGAATTCACGAAGAACTTCTGGGGACATTCCCTAGAGGAATCCTCGAGGAGCTTTTGGAGCAATTCCTGAGGAACTCCTGAAGCAACTCCCGAAGAACTCCTGGAGGAATTTCAGAGGAATTATTGATGAAAAATTCCTAGGAACTTCTGGATAAATACTCGAGGAAATTCTTGAGAAATTCCTGAAGAGCTCCCGGAGAAATATTCAAGGAGCTCCAGGAAGAATTCCCAACGAACTTCTGGAGATATTCCCGAAGAACTGCTGCAGATATTTATAGGGAGCTTCTGGAGAATTCCCGAGGAACTCTTGGAGGAATTCCCGAGAAACTCCTGGAGCAATTCCTGAGAAACTCCAGGAGGAATTCCCAAGAAACTTCAGGAGGAATTCCCGAGGAACTTCAGGAAGAATTTCCGAGCAACTTCAGGAAGAATTCCCGAGGAACTCCAGGAGGAATTGCCGAGGAAATCCTGAAGTAATTCCCGAGAAACTCCTGGATGAATTCCCGAGGAAGAGCAAGAGGAAATTCCAAAGAAATTTCTGAGGAACTCTCGGAGAAATTTCCAAGAAACTCCTGGAGGAATTTCTGAGGAAATCCTGAACGAATTTTCGAGGAACTTCTGGAGATATTCGCGAAGAACTCCTGCAGATATTTCCGGGGAACTCCTGGAGGAATTCTCGAGGTACTTCTGATGATATTCCCCAAAACTCCTGGAGGAATTTCTGAGAAACTCGTGGAAGGATTCCCGAGAAATTCCAGGAGGAATTTTCGAGGAACTCCTGGAGGAATTCGCGAGGAACTGGTGAAGGAATATCCGCAGACCTCCTGGAGATATTTCTAGGAAACTCCCAGAGGAATTTCCGAGGAACTCCTGGAGTAATTTGGAACTGCTGGAGGAACTCCCGGAGGAATTCAGAGGACAGCCAGGAGAAATTTCTGAGTAACTCCAGGAGGAATTCCCGATGAATTTCTGGAAGAATACCCGATGAACTCCTGGAGGAATTCCCGAGGCTCTCCTGGAGTAATTTCAAAAGAACTCTTGAAGGGATTTCCATGGGAATTTCCGAGGAACTCCTGGAGGAATTCGCTAGGAACTCCTTGGAAGAATTCCCGAGGAAATAATGGAGGAATATCCGAGGAACTCCTGGAGATATTTCCGGGAAACTCCTGGAGGAATTCCAGAGAAACTTCTGGCGAAATCCCCGATAAACTTTTGGAGAAATTGCCGAGAAATTCCTGGAGGAATGCCCGAGGAACTTTAGGAGGAATCCCCGAGGAGCTCCTGGAGGAATCCCCAAGGAGCTCCTAAAGGAATTCTCGAGGAACTCATGGATGAATACCCGAGGAACTCCTGTAAGAATATCCGAGGAACTCCTAGAGAACTTCTGAATACCCGAGGATTTCCTGGAGGAATTCTAGAGGAACTCTAAAAGGAATTCTCGAGAAACTTAGAGAATTTTTTCTGGAATTCCTAGGGGAATTTTTGGGAGATATACTAGCGATATATTGGAGGGATTTTACATAAATGCCTCAGGTTTTGGGGAAATACTTTTTTTTTTTTTTGTCTTTATTTTTGAGATTTTCAGCCCTAGGCTGGTTCATCTCATAATAGTGAGAGCAGTGGGTATTTTTGGGATGGGAAACTGGTTGAAAAACCAGGGGGAAAGGGACTGGCAATTCGATAATATAATTACAATTCATTATTTTTACGATCTCAGATCAAATGAATTAAGAGTCCAGATGGGGCTCTTTTAAGGTAAAACCATTCATATTATCATTTTCTAAATTTTGAAGAAACTCCATTTGAATTCCGGTGTCCATATCTTGTCCATGTGCTTGCTGAGGTCTTCTTGGGATTTGTTCGTTGTGATTCCGGCTATATAGCGTCGTATAGCTTGGCATCTTTCAGAAAACTTAGTAGAACGGTTTGTCTAACTTTGTCGTGGCCGAGTGCTTCCTGGATACACGTAATATTATACTTGATTCGAAGGTGTTGCAGAGTTGGGCAGTTTGCCACAAAGTGTTCAACAGAGTTATGGGTGTTACAACTATCGCAAGATGTTCTGAATCCGCCCCTTGTATCTCCCATATTGTGTGAAACTCTGGTATGGCCCGTACGTAGCCGAGAGAGGACTACCTGTTCTCTTCGGGATATTAGATCTGGCCATCGCTCAACGGTTGGTTTAATTTTTCTAG
This sequence comes from Aedes albopictus, assembly GCF_035046485.1. Lineage (NCBI taxonomy): Eukaryota > Metazoa > Arthropoda > Insecta > Diptera > Culicidae > Aedes > Aedes albopictus. The sequence continues at coordinate 318,576,567 of NC_085137.1, read as the reverse complement.
CAAAACTTATTCGGTCTCGATGCCAGCGCTGGGACCAGGAATCCCAGACAATGTTCTTGATCCATAGTCGTACGTCATCAGCTGGTGATTTTGGTGTCAACAGGCGACTGTGCCGGCCAAGGTTTGCCAATGTGTCCGCCTTTTCGTTACCCTGTATGCCGCAATGACCAGGTACCCAGATGAAGGAAACATCTTTGTTCCCTTCTTCCAGTGCGCGTTGTATCCATTGTATAAACGGGTGTCTATTTGTTGTAGATTCGATGGCCTGCAACGCACTCGCTGAATCGGTAACCACCAGAATTGGGACAGCGCTCGGTAGAGACACCGCTCTGAAAATCGCTGCTGCTTCCGCCGAAAAGACGGAACATATGTTCGGCAGTTTGTGAGATTCACTGATCTCATTTCCAAAAATGCCAGCGCCCACCATATTATTTCTTTTAGATCCGTCTGTGAATCTTATATCCGCAAGGGAGTACTTCCTGTTGATTCGCTCCTTGAAATGGGCCTGCACTTGACCGGGGTTAGCATTTTTTCCAAATTTAATTTTTATGCAATTGTCGACGATGGGATTCTTCGCTAACCAGCTTCTTGGCCCGATGCGGTGGAGCGCAGCCACCGGGGGGAGCCGGTAATTGCACAGGGTTTCCAGGACACGATTGGCTTGATTAGAAAGGAAGCCAACGGTCCTGCTATTTTTGGTACGCTCCAGGAAACTGATCGCGCGGCTGCAAATGGTGAGGACTAGTTTGAACTCGAAAGGCAAGATGCCTGCTTCCGAGCAAGCTGCTGGAGCTGGTGTAGATGGCAACAAACCGGAGATTATTCTGATGGTCTTATTGAACGTCGGTTCAAGTGTGCGGAGAAGTTCATCTGAGGCACGGCAAGTGACTTCAATGCCGTAGAAGATTCTACTTACGATGATGGCCTCGGCTACACGGAATCTGGTAGTCCTGTCGCTGCGTGTGCGTCTGCTAGATATCGCTCTGATGAGATTTGTTGAAGCTAATCAAAGGAACTGTTGACTTTGCTATTCATTAGATGTCTTAGTTACGCTTAGTTACTGTTATCATTATTAAACAAGTCGTTCTACTGTTCAGACGTAGTTTTTCCTTATCGCCTACGAAAGCCCGATAGTCTAAAGGTTGTGGGCCCGGTTCTACGTTTTTGCGAAAAGAAAGAGTTGATGAGAAGTTTATCGGATGGCGTCTACGGCACAGAAGGCAGGAATTACGCAATTTTCTGGAGAAGGTTTCGATACTTGGCTGTTCCGAGTCGAAACGCAACTGGCAGCGCATGGAGTAAAGAAGGCAATCGTTGATGATCCACCAGCGGACGAAGCTACGGCTGACGTGAAATCAAGTTATGAAGAACGTAATGAAAAAGCTAAGGCGTTGATCGTATCTTACATTGCGGATAGTCATTTGGAACACGTACGAGATATGGAATCAGCCAAAGAAATGTGGAATAGCTTGAAGAGGACGTTTGGAAAAACTGGATTTGCTGCTTTGAATTATATTCGCCGCTGTCTGCACAATCTCAAAATGCCGGAAGGAGGATCATTGAAGGAACATTTCTGCAAGTTCGATGAATTAGTTCGCCAATTGAAGAATGCTGGATCCAAAATGTGTGACAAGGATGTTATTAGTCAGCTGTTCATGACGCTACCATCATCGTACGATACTGTAACAACCGCTTTGGAGAATTTGAAAGACGAAGAACTCAAGATCGATATCGTTAAAGCAAGATTGCTGGCCGAGGAGCAGAAGAGAGCAGGACGAGATGATTCTTGTGGAACAGTAAACGGCGAAGCCGTTCTAGCTGCACGATCAGGACGAAATGGACGAGACGAAGGTTTTATGAGCTCAAATAATGAAGCAAGATCGGGAGCGTTCAGAGGCAGGATGAAATCAGTTTTTTCCGGAAAATGCTTTAGTTGTGGTGAATTTGGACACAGGCGGTTCGAATGCCCGAAGGTTTCGGAAAGGACTGGCAGAGCACATGTTGCTGAAGTACCAATAGATCGGGAAGTTGCGTTGATGATGAGAAGCTCTGACAGGACAAACTTGGGAGAAAATGTACTGGAATGGATAATAGATAGTGGTGCTAGTCGGCACATGGTCAATGATGAAGATTTATTCGAGGTGCTTGAAGAGTTACCGGAACCTGTGAAGATAGAGTGTGCTAAAGATGGAGAAAGTATGTGGGCAACCAAAGGAGGAACCGTATCAGCAAGATCAGTAGTCAATGGGAAGGCTGTGGCATTCAGAGTAGGAGAAGTGGTTTATGTCCCAAATCTCAAGTTTAACCTGCTATCTCTGAGGAAACTCGTGAAGGTTGGAATAAAGGTGGATTTTCAAGCAGAGAGAGCGGTAATACTGCAAGGCACCCGAATAGTGGGAGAAGCTGAAGTTCGAGGAAATTTGTACTACTTGCGTATGTGGAATGAAAGGAAGGATGCTGCTCTGGTGACGAAAAATGATGCTGAGGCTGAAACTATGCTGTGGCACCAAAGGTACGGACATCTTGGATTAAAAAATCTGGAAAAATTGAAGCAATCGGAGATGGTTCTAGGATTGGACACGTTGAAGAAATGCGAGAAAATTTTCTGCGAACCCTGTGCTGAAAGCAAGTTGGTGAGGCTGCCGTTCAATGGTTCCAGGCCAGCGACAAAACGAGTATTGGAAAGAGTTCACACGGATGTATGCGGAAAAATTTCACCCCCCACGTACGACGGAAAACATTATTTTGTAAGCTTTATTGATGATTTTTCCCATTATGCTGTTGTATTTCTGATGCGCAACAAAGATGAAGTTTTCCAATATTTCAAAGTGTATGAAGCTATGGTCACAGCTAAATTTGGAAAGAAAATTGAGCATTTAAGATGTGATTTGGGCCGTGAATACTTTTCGAACGAGCAGTTAGCTTTCTATGAAAGCAAAGGAATTCAAGTAGAATCTACGGTTGGATATACACCTCAACAAAATGGGGTAGCCGAAAGGTTCAATCGAACTATAGTAGAAAAAATGAGAGCAATGTTAGTTTCTTCTGGTGCTCCAAAGATGTTATGGGGTGAAGCAATTTTGAATTCCGTATATGTTACAAATAGAAGTCCTTGTGAAGCATTGTCAGGTTCAGCCACACCTGCAGAATTCTGGAATGAAGAGAAACCTGATGTTGGCAAGTTACGCATTTTCGGTTGCCTGGGATTTTCCTGGATTCCAAAGCCCAAACGTGGAAAACTGGATCCAACTGGACAGCGATGCATGATGTTGGGATACTCTCCAAACGGATATCGATTATGGGATCGTGAGAAGCGCAGAATGTTTGTTGCACGAGATGTGAAGTTTAATGAACTGGTATTTCCTTACAAAGAAGATAAGATGCAGCCGCCTGGGATCACCGTTTCTGCTGAAATTCCAAGAATGCAAGCGAAGGCGCCGTCAACTGATTCTGTAGCAGACATTGAAGCTAGTGTGGTGAATTGCGAACAACCAGAACAAGTAGATGGAGAATGTGCAGATGAGGACTACACTTCAGCCACCGAGGAAGAAGAACAAGTCGCACTCCCGCCACAATCAAATGGGAACTCTCAAGAGGAGAATGTTCCGAGGTCTAGTGGCCGGGAGTGCAGGAGACCAGGTTGGTTACATGATTTTGTTTCTTCCTATCGAGCATTTTCTGTCGCAGTCAACGATTCACAGATTCCATCAAAATACTCGGATATAGAAGGGCACCCTAATCAAACAGATTGGCAAAAGGCTGTGGATGACGAACTGAGATCTCTTATCAAAAACCAAACATGGGAATTCGTTAAACGACCAGAGGCAGTGCGGTTGGTGCCATGCAAGTGGGTTTTTACCATCAAGACGGATGCTGATGGAAATCCTGTGAGGTACAAAGCGAGGCTAGTGGCAAAAGGTTTTCTGCAGCGTAAACACGTGGATTACGAGGAAACTTTCGCTCCAGTGGCAAAATTGGCAACTATTAGGACATTACTGGCGATAGCTAATACGGAGGATTTGCTGGTGTTTCAAATGGATGTCAGGACGGCCTTCCTTAATGGCCAGTTGCAGGAAAAGGTGTACATGACCATGCCAGAAGGGCTGCCAACTGGAAATGGAGAAGTGTGTCTTTTGAAGCGTTCCTTGTATGGCCTCAAACAATCTTCAAGATGCTGGAACAAACGGTTTAATGAATTTTTGGTCAGTCTTGGTTTTCAACGTTCCCGTCACGATTACTGCCTATATGTGAAGGAAGAAAAGGAGAATTCCGTGTACCTTGTAATCTACGTCGATGATCTATTAATCGCTGGAAAAGATGCAAGAGTAGTGAGAAATATTCAAGAAAAATTGAAGAAAGAATTTGAAATGGCTGATATGGGCGAGGTACACCATTTCCTCGGAATCAAAGTGGAACGTAAGATGGAAGAAGGTCTGATGACACTTTCCCAAACCGGACAAATCGATAAGCTATTACTCAATTTTGGAATGGAACAATGCAACCCTGTCAAGACCCCAGCTGAACCTAACCTTCATTTGGAGAAATTTAGTGGCGAATGCAAGAATCCCTATCGAGAGCTGATCGGAGGTTTGATGTACATAATGATGGGAACAAGACCTGATTTGTGTTACATTGTTGGATATTTGGCCCGTTTTCAAGATGCGGCTGGTGAGCAGCACTGGCAGCAAGCAAAGCGGGTTCTAAGGTATCTGCAGGGAACAAAAACTATGAAATTGACGTACCAGAAAAATCGTCTATTGCCTGCTGTTCATGCATTTGCTGATGCCGATTATGCGAGTGATGAGATAGATAGAAAGTGCGTATCCGGATACCTAATGAAAGTTTATGGGAATACCGTAATATGGTCATCGAAGAAGCAACAAACCGTTGCAATGTCGTCTACAGAAGCGGAATATGTAGCAATGAGTTCTTGTACAAGTGAAGCAATATGGCTGGGTGGATTGTTAAATGATCTAATGCCATTGAAGAATGTATTTCCAATTCAAGTTTCGGAGGACCAAGGTGCTATAGCTATGTCAAAAACAGAAGAAACAAAACGTGTCAAGCATATAGATGTGAAACATCATTTTATTCGTGATGCGGTAGGACAAGGAAAAATCAAGATTCACTATGTTCCAACCTGTGATCAAGAAGCAGACATTTTAACAAAATCATTGACTATTAAAACATTCGAGGATTTTCGCAGAAGGATTGGTTTGCTGTAGAAGAGTCTTCAAGCACGTCAACAAGAGGGGGTGTTGAAGCTAATCAAAGGAACTGTTGACTTTGCTATTCATTAGATGTCTTAGTTACGCTTAGTTACTGTTATCATTATTAAACAAGTCGTTCTACTGTTCAGACGTAGTTTTTCCTTATCGCCTACGAAAGCCCGATAGTCTAAAAGATTCAACCTATTCTTACAATTGTCTTTGGTGTTTTTGAAGTGTTTCTGGAAATTTAGTCTACGATCGAGCGTCACTCCTAATATTTTGAAAGCCATCCGCATTGGTATTGGAGTCCCGTTGATGACCACTGGTTGCTTCGGTGGTTTGTGGTTACTTCCACAGATGTGCAGCCTGGCACACTTTTCTGCTGCTATATCAAAACCGTTTCGAGCTGCCCACCTACCGACGGCAGATACAGCTGCTTGTAGCTTCCTGCGAATCATCTTAGGGTGCTTACCCATCACCAACAGCAGGATGTCGTCGGCGTACACCAGGATGAAAACGCCCGCAGGTAATCCGACGAAAACGCCATTCATAGCAACAAGAAACAGGGTAACAGCAATGACCGAGCCCTGTGGGACTCCGGTTTCTTCACAGACAGTTTTTGATCGATGATTACCGACTGCAACCTGAAAAGTGCGGTGTGACAAGTAATTCTGCAGAAATTTCAGCATATTCCCAGTAATGCCCCAGCCAGCCAACTGATGGAGAACTCCAGGCATCCAGGCCCTGTTGTAGGCTTTGGCCAAGTCCAGAGATGCTAATTCAACGTGTTCACCGCGTCTCATTGCATCGTCCAGAATCTGACCTAAGGAGGCCAGGTATGTTCCGGTTCCGAATCCAGGCCGAAATGCGTGCTGACGGGGGTCAAGTTTTCTGTTTGTTTCGAGGAATTCAACCAGTCGTCGGTTTGCCATTCGTTCCATCACTTTCGCTACACAGCTGGTTAAAGTGATAGGCCGGAAGTTATTTACCGTATTGGTCGGTCCGGTGCCTTTCGGAATCGGAACTACCAATCCATGTTTCCATTGTTCTGGTAAGGTTCCGTTGGTCCATTCCTGATTGATGTTTTCAAGTAGATACCGCTTACCGCATGTGGATAGGTTTTTCAGCATTTCGTATCCAATATCATCAGGACCAGCAGATTTTCCTCTGGCCTTCTGGAGGGCAAAAACTAATTCTCTCATGGAGAAAGGATTGTTGAAACTCTGTCCCCGATCCGGTGGGACAAAAAATTGTTCGATTGCTGTTGCTGCAGACGGGTGTCGATCGAGGAATGTTTTATTATAGCGCTGTATGGACGAAACATCCTTAAAATGATCCGCCAGTGCATCTGCGATGATTGTCGGATCTCTAGTAACAGTGTCGTTGACTTTCAGGGCGAACCCCTTGGTTCGCCTTTTACCCTGTAGGCTGTTGAATCTACCCCAAATTTCGGTCGCGGATTGGCTGTCGTTGATGCCGTCCAGGAAAGCAGCCCATGATTTTTCCTTAGCCTCTCGTATTACTTGGCGACAGCTGTTGCGGGCTTCGTTGTACCGGCTGTTTGCTTCACTTTTTCCCGGGTGATCATCGGGGAGCCTCTTGAAAGCTCTTAGAGCTTTTCGCCGAGCCTTGATCGCTATTTTAGTTACATCCGACCACCAGTATAAGGCTCGTCGTCCAGGTTTGGAACTGGTTTTAGGTATCGTGTCTTTAGCAGCGCTACTGATTATGTCGACGAATTCCATTGCGTTTGACGGCGCCGTTGCATAGTGTTTACTCTCTACAGCTGTTTGAAAACTTTCCCAATCCGCTTCACTGTATTTCCACCTGGGGCGCCTAGACGTTTCAGGTACGATGTGCCCAGTGAGAGATAGTAGAACTGGATAGTGATCACTTCCATGCATATCTTGATCGACAGTCCAGAAGAATCTGTTGGCGTGGCGCGACGAGACTAATGAAATGTCTATAGCAGACTCGGTGTTTCCACGTTTAAAGGTTGGAGATCCATCATTGAGAAGAACTAGCTGATGCCTATTAGCAACGTTCAAGATATTTGAACCACGAGGGCAGTTCTGACGACCACCCCAAGCTTGGTGGTGCCCATTAGCGTCCCCCATTAACATCATCGGTTCTGGGATTGCTTGAATAATTTGTTCCATTCGCCTTTTGAAATTCGGCAATTTACCGTTCGGAAGATAGAAGGATACGATTGATAAAGGGAAAGGCCATGACAGGCGTATTGCTACAATAGGCATGTCGGTGTCAAGAATGATCTCGTCGGCTGGTATTTCTGTAGCTATTCCCAGAGCTACTGAACGATACACATTAGAGCCGCCTTTGGTGTACCATCTGAAACGATTTGCAAGTGTTCTACTCATTGCGTCCGGCGTTACCCGGTGGATTTCTTGCAAGGCAAGAACTGTTGGCTGCTGGTCGCGGACAAGCATCTCAAGCCCTGGGAGGTTGTGAAAGAAGCCGTTCATATTCCACTGTATGGCAAAAGTACGGCCATTGATGGCCTGCAGCGAGGGGGATGACCGGCCAGAGACAGTCCCTGTAATAGGTATCAGCGCCGGTTGAGATGGTGAATACGGTGGTCTTGGGGTTTGGAAGTTTTCGTAGGACTGGTAATTGGAACATCCAGGCAGTATTACGGCCTGAGTGCCATAGCGAGAGCGGTGCAAGGTATCGTAAAGCTGCGCATTCGTCATCTCAGGACCAAGGGGTGCGAAGAATTGGCTCTCTGTAGCGGGGTCATCAACAGTTGTATTCCTGGCCGAACTGGGATTTGTGTTTCGGATCGTTGCCATTCCCGGGCTTTGATTCCGGGTTTCCGGAGTATCACATATGCTGTTCGGTACGGGAAAGCGGCAGGATCTTCTCGGATTTCGTCTAGGCTGATTCTTGGCTCCCTCGTCGTCCTTCGGGGAATTGGGCGTCCCGATCTTCATCCTCTTTCTGGTGGCAGGGGCAAGGTTTGTGGTACTCGGTTGCTTGTCTCCCTCGATGTCCATAGGGGAATAGGATGTGAATCCCTTTTGCGTCCCTCTTCCAATCCTGACCGAGTGCCAGAGGTTGTCCGCCAGTTCCGGTACGACCAAGACTTCCGCACTGGCGGGGCCCTGGCTGCCCGGACAGTATGTTGGGAAATCCGGGGAATAGGTACTATGACCCTTGTGCGTCCCGGAGACAACAGTTCCGCTAGGATGCCGGGGGTTATCCGCTAGTTCCGGTAGGGGTGTATCGTCCGCACTATCGGGGCCCCGACTGTCCATGGCCCCTGTTGTCGTTGTGTTGTTTAGCTCGTATTCTGGATTTGCAGTTGGCGTCGTAAGGTGTAGGTGAGTTTGCTCAGTCGACTCGTGGGTTTTCTCTGTTTCTACGCTTGGTTGCGGAGGGAAGATGATAGGTGAGAATATTTTCTCAGCTTGATTAGGTCGTTATTATGGACGACTGAGCAAGGCCGTTATTCTTTTTATTGTTTGGTTTTACCACCTTTCTTGCGGTGTTTGTGTTTCCGCTTGGTGTCGGTGGATGCATTGGAGTTGCCAGAGAGGCAACTGTAATCGGAGCCAGAGTGGCCTCGTTTTGGTAGGTTTGAGTTCTGGGTGGCATTGGATGTTCCTGTCGCTTTAGATTTTGTCGAGGTTATGCTGTGATCGGACATATTATCGGCATTCGTTTTATCGTGCATCGGTTTCTGTTTATTCTTCGCCGGAACACTTGAAATCCAATTTGAAACCCGTTCATCTACAGAATCTTCAGATGAAGTTTGAGAGGCAGCGATTTCCATTTGATTCTGTGGTTCTACAACATCAACAATCGTCGGAGTTTCTTGTTCACTAGGTGCTTTTTGACTGCCTCGAAGCTCGGAGATGATACGATTTTGCCGTTTGATATGTTTGTCCTTAGATGCTAGTGCAATTTGTAGATTTTTGACCGTCTCCGTGAGAGCCGCGACCTGTTTTACCAGCTCTCCGATGGTACCATGGTCTTTTGCTGTTTCGAGGCGGTCGCTAATGGTGTGACTCTGCAGAGCTCGTTCCATCTCGGCCATCCTTGTTTCCCTTGCCTCTGCATCTGTCTGTAGCTTCGTTATTGTATTCCTCAAATGTTCAATTTCAGTGTCTTTACTAGCATTGACAACTCCAGAGAATGTGCCGTTGCTTCGACTGGCTCCTTGCCGAGCGTCGTACTCTCTGCGGGCTTGTGGATACGAAATGTCCATGTCCACTCGGATGTGTTGGATAGACATTTCCTTTTCATACACTGGACATTTACGGCTCGACACGGAATGATCTGTTGATTTGCAGTGTTTGCAGGACGGTGTCTCTTTGCACTGATATCCTGGCATGCGCATCTGATCTGCTCCAGTTCTATCATCCTGGTCCTCTGGGTGAACCTTGCAACAGCGACCACAGATGCGTTGAGGATTGGTACACCGCTTACCAGCATGTCCATACTCCCAGCAACGGAAACACAGCATTGGGGATGGGTAGTACTTGCGGGTTTTGCAGCGAGACCAGCCAAAGTCAATGTGGTCTGGAATGACTGTGCCTCTAATGGTGAGAATCACAGTGGCTGTGTTCTCGCGTTTGCCGTCCGGGGTTCTCCGCGTGATTCGCTTCACCTCTTTGACACCTTGGTTCGAGAGTTGTTCGAGTAGATAACTGTCAGTCAGCCCGGTGGAATCATGGTTTGTCACGACACATTTCCTCTGATTCAGGAAAGGGTGTTCCGAGATTCGAATGGGGGTGCTGTCCTGGAGCTGTGTCATGCGAAGCAGTCGGTTGACTTGTTCCTGACTTCGCACCTTCAGAACGTAGGATAATCCCTTGTTCTCCTTGAAAGCTCCGAAGATGGGACTCCCAATTGCCTTTTCTACAGACAGACGTAGGAGAAAAGGATCTTGTGGCATCGCGCCCGTGGTTGTTTCCATTTTAAGATACTGCAGTTGACCTGCCGTACCATCTGGGTCCATATAATCCGGTAGTAGTGGACCGGCGTAGTCACTATGTCGTCGATTCCACGTACTCGTATGACCACCACCGGGGCCCCCTGGGTCCCCTGGATGGGGTGGATGGCCATTAGCCAGCATGGCGCCGGCCGGCCGTGAAAAAACGGTGTGAACGACTGATTCTTCTTTTCTTGGTCCGCGGCGTGTCGGTTGGAAACCACTAGTACTTATATGGAGCGAAAAAAGGACTCCGGTTACTTCAGCACTTCTCAGAAAAACTTTCCACTAACAACTGAAAAAGTCAATTTGTTCCTATTTTAAACACTCCTTGCACTCGGGTCACAGAGCTATACAGCAGCAGGAGTGTCGGCTAAACAATGCAATGTGATTGATATGTGCCGTCAGAACCACGCGGGGAAACACTTTTTGAACTGCTTTTTTCCACTAATTCTTCACCGATTTCAATTGGAATTCTAGTGTACGCACTAGTTCACTCCAGGTGGCACACAACTTATAAGTTTTCCGGGTAAAAAGATCGCGAAAAACCACTTAAAACAACAGTATTCCGAGCGCGTACGCGGTTGCTACAATACACAACAGTGTCCCGAACTCGAATGAGGGGGAAATACTATTAGAAATTTCCTTTTAGAAATTTCCTGAATAACTATGGGGAAATTTCAAGAGAATTCATGGATACACTTTCAAGAAAATTCTGGAGGAATTCTACCACAAATTCTTAATGAATTATTGGTAATCCTCTATAGGAATTCTCATGGAACTCCTTGTAATATTTCTAAAGAACCCTCGAAAAAACCCATGGATGAATTCCAGCGAATTCCCTGAGATAATTTATTGGGATCATCTGATGTGAATGAACTTCCGCGGAACTGTTGAACGAGCTCCTGAAGAACTACTGCAGGGATTTCCGGAAAATTATTGAAGAAAATTCACGGGTACCTTCTGGAAGGGATTCCAAGAAACTCTTGAATTAATTTCTTGGGAATTGCCGAAAGGATTTCCCGGAGAACTTCTTAAATCATGGTCGGGAAAATCCTAGTTAAACTCTCAGGCAAATATTGGAAGAATTTCTGTGAAACTCCTCGGAGAATACTAAGAGAAATCTCGGTGGAATGTCCATAAAAATGATGAATTTCCAGAAAATTCCTGGAGGGAAGGTTCAGTGCCAATATGGAGAAATTAGTGAAAATTTCGAAAAAAATCTTGGAGAGAGTCTCACATAAATGCTGGAGGAATTCTTGTGGAACTCTTGGAGAAATTTCCGTAAAATTCCTGGAGAGTCTATGGAGGGATTCCAACGAAACTACTGGAAAAAATTCGCTATAAAATTCTGGAGGAATTTCCGTGGAACGCTTGAAGAGGTTTCTGAAGAATTAGCGGAATAGAGGACAACTATTGGGAAAACTCCTGGAAGAATTCTTAATGGAATTGCAAGATTCCCGGGGAAATATTAAAAGAATTCTCAGCAAAATCCTGGAGGATCTCTCATAAAAATACTTGAGATAATGCAGTCTGGTAAACACTGTTTTATGCGGAAAGCTTGTGCTTTGTAAGGAAAAAACGCATCGGATTTATAACTACTGCTTTCTGAAAAATTCATGAAAATATATTCGAGAGATTCCTGAGGAACTGCTGGGGGAGAATTTCCTGGAAATCCATGAAGAAATTCTGGAGAAAATTCCCATAACTCCTGGAGGTAGTCAGGTGGAACTGCTGGAGAAGTTCTTGAATAATTGCCGGAGAGATTCCCGGGGAAATTGTGGAGAAGAGTCTTGTAACTCTTGGAGGGAGTAACGGATGAAACAATACCCGGCAAAATGCTGCAGTTGCGGTTGTTTTCAATCCTACTCCAAAGTTTCCCGTTGTTCCTGATGATCGGAACACGGAATTTGTGATCCATGGGCAGATCAGAGTGAACGTTGCATTGCTCTTGCAACTCCCCAGCTCACTGCACTACACCGATTTCGACAACGCGACGATTTCGACGAAGGCCGAGCTATGAAGCCACGAGCAACCATGGAAAAGGGAAACTAATATGTGTAACAATGTAACTGAGGAAATGTTTAAAGAACACTGAGCTGAACGAACAGGCTTTGTACTAGTGAGATTGTAGGCCAGATAAAAAATAATTTATGTGCAGATGTGTTTCTCAATACCCGCTTCTTCGAACCCAGAATAAGTAGTAATTCTTACCAGAATCCTGATGAACCTCGAGCAAATCAACTTCTCCCATGCCTTCATGCTTGAACAGATCACTACGACGGACCACGGTTGGGGTTTACCAGTCAATACCAGCTTCTAAACCAAATGGGCTTTGACGACCTCAGGATGCCGTGTCGGTGGCAAATGTAGGAATCATGTATTTGCCGGGATCATACTTGACAGTCACGGCTTGCGTTGGTGGTTAAGGGCACGGATAGCTTTTCCTGGCAGATTTTTGACCCGGGGAAAATGCAAAAGTTGGCTGGGGCACTAACTTGGAATCCAGCCGGGTCGGCGTACTTGACTCCAAATTCTCTGATAAGCTCGTGGGTTCAATATGCCGCACTCGCTCCGTTTTGTTCATGGCGTTTTCAAAATTGTATGTGGTTTCGTGCGAGGACACATTGCACTCCTCTCGTTGGAATCGAATCCGTCGTCCACCTTAGTGTTTGCCCACCTTGTAGTACCCGTAATTCGCCACCTGCAGATTGTCTCCCGGTGTGCAGTCTGAGCACTTGTATGGTATCTGGTCCATACTGTCCAGGAACTGGAACAAACAAATGTGATAATTAGCCGGATTATACTGAAAAATAATGAAGAAACTCACAATTAAGCTGCGGCCGCTACAGTGGTACGATTTCGAAGCTAACGATTGATGTTTATTAAACACTGGAGGCATATCGGCATCGACTACCACCGCTGAAATGAAAACTGTTTAATTAGTTAAATTAAAATATTAGTCTTTTGAATAAAGCTTGCCTTTATGCTTCAGAATGCAACAAAATAAAAGTTCTTCAACTTCTATCGACGAAAGACTACTTCAAGATGGCTGCTCGCTTTGCCGACCGGGCCGATAACAACAAAGTAGTCCAGTGTTGCTAGATTTAATATCGCATCGAAAAAGAGCAATATGACATTGCTTCTGTGTAATTTCACACATTATTGAATGGAACCACTTGGTTGCAGCTGTTTCTGTGTAATATTCACGTTCTCTTCATGTGAATATTACACAGGTATGGCGTAATGCAAACTTGTGAAAATTTATTTGTGTAATTTGAAGAAAGATGTAGATTAGCATCCAACCTGTGTAATTTTGCATATGAAAATCACGGTTACGTCGCTGTTATTAGTACATCAGCATGATTACGTCGGGGCGTTTTACATTATTTTTTGCTGTGTAGGGTAGTTGTAATTGGGTTACCAAAAGTATCGAGATAATTTCATAATATGAAATTTGACTTGAGAATCAATCGAATTCCTAAACTTCATGATTTTCGGTGCACTGGCACTGTTTTTAAAATGGATTTACAGTTTTTGTGGGATATTTTTTTTTTTTCGATATGAGCTGCCATTCAAAAACCATAAAACTGTTTTGTCAATTTATTCATAAATGCAAAAAAAAATTGTTCATCCAATTGAAATTAAAAAAAAAAAACAACATCTAAACGATTCAATTGTTTCTCTAGAGAGGTATACAATATTCATCAATTGGATAAAGAGATGTTTCTTGTTAATTTTGGTGTACACGAGTTACTCTAAAACCTCTTGAAAGTTTTTATTGAGTTCTGTAAAACAATTTAACGTTTCTTAACAAAACCAAAGATTACATTTTTCAGAGTAAATTAAACGATATTTGTGTATCAAGAGAAATGTCATTTCATTGATAGTTTAATAATTCAATCACTTGACAATGATTGTGCATGCTTCTGTTGATTATACGATTATATTCTGAAAACACCTGCTTAATACCCATCTGCCTCAGTTCGTTGAGGACAGATGTTTTTATGGGAAAGATATGATAATTATGCCAGGGGATGCTTAGGAAATTCGGATCATTTTTGGAAACCTAGCTTCCAAAAACATCTCGAAGCAGTGGTTTTACATATCTATATTTTGGGTTTCACCGACGTTTTCGAGAATTTATTGCTACAGTTGCCCCCTAAGGACCTAACTTTTTTCAGTCTAATTCTTGAAGTATTCGTAAAATATTGCAATCGCAAAAAAAAACAGTAGAAATTTAAAAAATACGAATTACACAACATTGACAAAAAAATAATATATGGTTTAAATTGTTAAAATCTTGCTTTTGGGGGCCTACTCTATAAAGTTTGCCCCGGGCCCCCCGAAGCCTAAATCCGGCACTGACTACAAATGCACATTAAAATATGACATATTATAGTGGAACCTTACAAATGCGTAATAAATTAGGACATCACAATTGGGTTTTTAAATTCAGAAAAATTCAATGATTTTACATTTTTAAACGAAAGTGCACCTTTTTCTAAGCCTCTATGATTTTTTTCAGATTTTTATAACTTTTTATTGATACCTAAAATCAATTTCAAAAAGATTTATTCAAATCACCTTTTGACAGCTGGGCAACTGCTTGACAGCTCAGCCCAAAATCCGACGAGGGGTAATTCGACTAATCGATCCCATACAAACTTCAAATTGATTTTTAAATAGGTTCCCGGGCTCCAAAATTCATGAAAATTTGGATTTCGGCTCAGTTTGGCGTGCAGATTCAGAATATGGGATTATCTCAACATCGCTAAAGAAGCCAATTGCCTACAAGCTGTTGTTACAATCAAACTGTTAAAACTCATTTTAAAGCTTAGTAATCCTAACAGCTTTAATAATACCGTGATAAAACCTTAGAAAAGGCCCACCCTACACGAGGTTGTTAAAACCATTCCTTAAAACGTTTTATAGGCTATTTCATTTATGACACATTCCTGTAGTCTGCTATACAGCAAAGATAAGATCTGTTTTGTAGGTCGCAAGAAGATCAACAAGCCGTATCACAGTTCGTATTGTCGGGCCGCCACCAAACCGGACTTCGCTCAATCAAGTCGCGACGCGACCCAACTTGCGACGTTTTTTAATCATGTCAAAAGTAGTGCGCATCCTTCCCGTTGTTGTCAGCAACACAGCGATGCGAAACAGTTGCGACACTTGTGGATCAAGGAAATGGCAATTTTTGATTGAATGTCGATCTTGATTCCAACCGGATAGACAATAAAACATCTTGAATGAACGATTAAAACCATTAAAATAAATCTGAAATCAAATTAAATGGAGTAAATTTTAAATTGATAATGAATGCTTTAAAAAAAACAAAATAAGATCGGCCAGCAATGTCCATGATATTTTGTTGCAAATTTCTGCGGCGTTAAACTTTGTTTCTATAACACAGAAACTCATGCCACTGTAGTTTACTCGTATAATGCATCAAATTACTATTGAATAAAACGAAGCGCCACGACAAATTGCGGTTTTCTCATATTAAAAATAAGAAGTGGGATTAAAGTTAACAAAATTATGCATTCAAACTTCAACCCAAACATCAACATGGCGTGCACAAGTCGCAAGCAGGAACAGTATATCGCGGCTAAAAATATGGATGTCGTCAAGTTAAACCCTTTTGGTTTTGATTGAGATTGTTTAAGAGCACTTGGTTTAAAAGCAATACAGTGTATCAAAAAATTGTCCGTACAGCAAACGCTTATATTGAAAGGCATTAATTAAACACATTTAAACAGCCAATAACAATACCATATTTATTTCAGTTATCAGACAAACATTTGGTCTTTCATATTGAACATTCAAATTCATATAAAAAAACATGAACAATGCTTAAAAAAAGATTAACATAAAAAGGTAAAAAAAATTGAATCAAAAAATTGTCCGTACAACGCAATAATTTCAGGAAGTCGGACTCAAGAAACCTTGTCAATATTTTGTGTGACCACCTTTTGCTGCAATCACACTCTGCAGACGCCTTTTCATCGATAGAGTCAGTTTCCGGGTAGTTTCGGTTGGGATTTTCTGCCATTCTTCCATCAGTACCTTTTTAAGCTGGTTCTTGTTCTGAATCGTATGTTCCCGGATTTTTCGATGGTCCCACAAATTTTCAATCGGATGAAGGTCTGGTGATTGGGGAGGGTGAGGGAGTGTTGATTTGACGTTGTACAGCAGCCATTCCTTGATCAACTTCGAAGAATGCTTCGGATCATTATCCTGAACGAACCGGAAATCGGTCCCGTGGCCCAGTTTCTCCGCGCTTGCTTTCAAATTTTGCTTCAAAATGTCCAGATACATGAAACGGTCCATAGTAGATTCGATAAACGTCAAGTTTCCGGTACCGTTTGCACTGAATGCACCCCAAACCATAACATTACCGCCACCGTGCTTAACAGTCGGTCGCAGATTCTTCCGATTCAATTCGGTGTTTGGTTGGCGCCACACTCTAACCAGTCCGTCAGTTCCAAAAATGTTAAATTTACTTTCATCCGTAAAAATAACATTTTTTTTTTTGCTAGGTTTCTAGCTGCACTCTGAATAGAGTTGAAACCTCTACACTAGACCTGAAGATAGAAAAGAGTACGTAATCTTTCAGAAGCAGTTTGCCAGCCGTACGCGGAAAATGATATTAAGACACTGTTGCAACTGACTCAGAAAGATACGGTAGAAGATTGGAAAGTTTTCAATTGGTCAGTCAGTCAGGATTTGCCTATGTAGTGTTATGGTCACACGGTTTGTGTTTGTCTCCTTGTTTGATTTTGTGGTATGGTTAAATATGTTTTTCTCCTCGTTAAGTCAGTTGGCCTTTTTTTTCATCGAATCAATCGAACCCTGTATGTTAAAATATAGTCGATCCTGTGTCAAATTGTTTTCTTGATTTCGCTAATCGTTTTCTACTTGTGTTCATCTCTTGTGTCCTTAAATTGTCATCGGTCCAAAATCCACAGAAACATGTAACTGAACTTCTGAACATCTAAGAGTTAAACAAAAATACGCCATGTTGGTCAGTTGATTGCAATAAAATTTAAAAATAATAAAGATTTCATGTCAACTTTCATCCCGCTACAAATACTATTAAAAATATTCAAATTCGTTCAATTGTCCTATCGGTCCTACCTAGATGAACCATGTCATTTTCTCAAGCGTAGCCTAGAAATGTCAACCTAGTCATACACAAGTAACGTTGTTCAGTTAATATAAAGCATTCAGTTTTTGTCCAAAATGTCACGTCGAACGCATTGACGTCAACAATGCGTTTAAGTGTTCGCACGTTAGCTTTGAATCTATCAGCACAATTAAGTGCTGCAAATCTCCTTCCCACTATTGATTCTTCGGTCGATTTGTATTGCTTTATTTAAAGAAAATATGACCAACTAACATTGTAAAAATTCGAAAAAGCGACTATGACATTAATAAATTACTATGTAATAAAAATCAACCGAGAAACGTGGGAAATAGAGCCCAAACAACATTTTGAAGTCAGATGGCTGTAAAAGGTTCCAAAACCTGTCACAAATCCTATAATACTTTTATTAGGATTTGTAACGATCATCAAAACCTTCTCAAATTCAACCGACTTGGAACTATTGCTTGGGAATAGACTCTACTGAGCCCTGGCGGTTCCTCCTGTTTATCGAGCATGTCTGATGCATATGATCAGCCATACTCCATCTGCAGCAGCCGGTTCGTGATGAACCGTTGGAGGCGCATTAAAGTGTTGAAAAGGTGATATGTTTCACTAAAGAACACTACATTACAATAATCAAAATGAAACTCCTTCACTTTAATACCGTCAACCCCTGCGAACTTGGCCAGGGTACTTTCATCCGTAAAAATAACATTCTCCCAATATTCCTCTGGTTCGACCACATACTTTTGGGCATATTCCAGTCGCTTCTTAATGTTTTTGGCGGATATGAACGGTTTCTTCCGAGCAACGCAACCTCGGTAACTTTTCTCACGGATTTTGTTTCGTACGGTTTGAGCGTTTACCTCAATGTTGCCGTACCGCGATAGACTGTCAGCCAGTTTGGGAGCACTCACCTTAGGATTTCGTTTAATTTCCCGAAGAATCAATCGGCTATGACGGTTTGTTAGCTTTGGTTTGCGGCCTCTCCCGGGAGTAGTCTCCAGCGATTTTGTTTTCTGGTAGTTTTGAAGAACATACTGAACCGATGATCGTGGACGGTTCACCACACCTGCTATTTCGGACAAGCTTTTACCCTCATTCTTGAGATTGACAATCAGTTTTCGAATGTCAACTGGGATTTTGCTGTGTGGAACGGCCATTTTCTGAAAAATACACCAAAATTCTTCAAAAATTGTCCAAAATTTATCAAAAACAAGTACTTTACCGATTCTGTTGTTGCAAACACTGGATACTCGTGCTGCGGGTGGGTTCGCTCGCGATAGATTGTCAAACGTTTGTTTACTAGACTAACTTCAGAGTAGGACGTAACTGTACGGACAATTTTTTGGCGTCGATTTCATGGGTATTTTAAGTAAATTAATTTTAAAATAAAAGTAACTAAAAATAAAATAATTTTGAATACGTAACATCAAAACAGACATATTTCTATGTTGAAAGAAGTAAACACGATGTTGATGTTGTTTTAAAACAAATGTTTTTTAGCTGACTTTTTCTCAAAGAGAGTGCTGTACGGACAATTTTTTGATACACTGTATGTTCTAGAGTTACTGTTTTTTGTGAATACGGAACAAAGCCCAGTGTTGGCCCACTTATTCTTAACGTATTTGATTTGCGCTACTCAAAACACTATTAGGTTTTAAGAAAAGGCGTGTTCAGACTGACCCTTCTTAAAAACTCTCCGGCTGGCCGGTAGCCGTCAAAAATGTAAACAAACGAAAATTTCATGTGTTTTTCTGTTTTTCAGCAGTATTTGGTAGTAATTTGAGGCTGTTGTTTTATTTGATCCAGTGTTAGGTAGGTATATAGTATATTAAATCCCAATTATGAACTATTTGGTGTTTTAAGTAGTGGGAAACGAAATAATGCGTGATTGATTACGTTTTCGTTTGTACTGCCTATCAAATCGATTTTCCACAAGGAGATCGCATTGCAGAAAAAACTCCTTAGCTTGCTTTAATGCTTCCGCTTATAATCCTGAAAAGGTTTAAGGCTGCTTTATTGCGACTTTATGCATTCTAATAAGTTTTAAAGCCGATGCCATACGTTATGCATGCGGCTTTGAAAAAAGTTTTAGGATTCAGGTTTAATATCTACTTTACAGGCCGTTTAGAGTAAAATTTTTGCTCGGTAGAAAGGTTAGCTATAAGGGCCCTTATAGCCGAGGCGGTAAACGCACGGGTATTCAGCATGACCATGCTGAGGGTGACGGGTTCGATTCCCGGTCGGTCCAGGATCTTTTCGTAAAGGAAATTTCCTTGACTTCCTTGGGCATAGAGTATCTTCGTGCCTGCCACACGATATACACATGCAAAATGGTCATTGGCAGAGGAAGCTCTCAGTTAATAACTGTGGAAGTGCTCATAGAACACTAAGCTGAGAAGCAGGCTTTGTCCCAGTGAGGACGTTACGCCAAGAAGAGGAGAGGAGAGGAAAGGTTAGCAGATACCGTGGATACACAGTTATGGATCACACACGGTTACGGATCAAATAGATGTTTACGGTCAAATGTCGCCTCTCTGCACAGCATGACATAACATAGCTTAGTCTTCGTAGCATAAACACTATACTATGCCACTCCATGCCATGCTAAGCTGCAACATACGATCGTAAACATCCAATTGATCCGTAACCGTGTGTGATCCATAACTGTGTATCCACGGTAAGTTTTATTGAATTGGCTTCTGGGTACCTACAAAGTGTTTTGAAGTTGCATGTGTCATTAAGACTGCTTTTCAATATATAATGCTTTATTAAACCTAAAAGGGTTTACCAAAGCAATGACAAAACCTCTATAAATAGTGTCTAAGAGCAGAAAGCATAGAAATTGTTACTTGGGTGCCCTATTACCCTAGTGGATAACAATTTCCGATGACAGGATGACGAGGAGGTTTCATAAATGTTGTTTGTCCATCAGTCAACCCTGTAATCGTATTTACTCTGGCAGGTTGCCATTTGTTCGCAGCATAAGTTGCTTTCATAGCTTAAGTTTTGTCTAGGATTTTCTAATCCTAAGGGGCATATCCCGATTCGGGTTTCACCACTAGAGTTCTATAACTTGAAGTCTGTGCCAGGGAAAGGTTTACATCTCTAGTCTTAATAACTGCCCGAAATGGCCTGAATGTTGGCAATCGAAATAGGATTGCGGGCTTCTATTCTGCCAGGGCCCTATAAATGTGCATTAATGCTAGAGGAATATTTACAAGTTAAAATAGCACATTTAACACAAAAATAAGAGACTTTCAGCCCGTGGCTGATAGTTCATCTCTGTAACCCAAAAAAAAAAAAAAAAAAAAAAAAAAAAAAAAAAAAAAAAAAAAAAAAAAAAAAAAAAAAAAAAAAACTTGTAATAACAACACACGATTGAATATGAAGTTGAATAGGATGCTAAAATGGAGGCGATATGCGTACACTTTACACGCG
Organism: Aedes albopictus; assembly: GCF_035046485.1. Lineage (NCBI taxonomy): Eukaryota > Metazoa > Arthropoda > Insecta > Diptera > Culicidae > Aedes > Aedes albopictus. The sequence continues at coordinate 318,555,806 of NC_085137.1, read as the reverse complement.
GTTGAATGGAAACATGTACGCATATTGAGTTGTCCAAAAAATGTCTCACGAAACCTAATGCAAGCCTATCCATATACGTGAGAACAAAAGATGTTTACAAAGTTCTTACAGATAGATTAACACGGGAAATCTGAACACAAACCACTACCACACAGGAATTTGGATTGGTTAATGGTCTCCACTTAAGCATCATATTCACATTATATAAGACTTCGTTTTAGCTGGGTATGTGTTATCGTACTCCGATCCGCTAAACTCAATCCAAACATCTAATTCTTAACAGTTTGAAATAATGCGTAATTAAATTGAAATTTTGAATGAAAAAACTTAAGGAATAAAGCTATGAAAAACTATAATATTTCAGAAATTCATCTAGGATCATAGTAACACATTATTTTTTTACTTCATCGAAATACGAGAAAACTGTAGTTTTAAGTTTGCATTAAGCCTCCTTAACCCTCGTCGTGCATTGAGGTCGTTACGACCCCAAAACGTGCACTACGTCAGCGAGGTGAGCGCCAGCTAATGCACGAAGAAGGTTCGTTAAAGTAATTTTTTTCCAAAGCTCCCAACGTGATGAAGGTTAATAAAGACAACAATAATAATAGCGTAATAAGCGGCGCAACCGAAAATTTTTCAAGGATAGGGTAACGGTCGAATTTTGGACCCCTAGAGGACATTAGTTTGAATTTAAGTCAAAAACATACATATTCAGAGGGTGTTACACATTATGATTATGTTCGTATGATCGTTAAAGCCTCTACTGTCCGTTAAAAATACCCACAAGGTCATTTCTGACTGAAAATTTGATGAAAATAACTTATTTTTGAAGCACCAGTTTACACTGTTTTGGACACCCCAATATATTTTGGACCCTCTCAAGTATGTATTTTGGACACCCGGTGTTTAAACCCGTTTGAAACTATTTTCTGCCAATCTGCCACTTGAATATGCTGGATCACATCCTAATTACTTGATTGACAAAGGCTGATTAGACGAACTTTGCGAATTTAATGCGCTAGAATGATAAACGTTTTTGTTTACATCTGCAAGTTTCCTCAGCACCGCAATCTCTTTTTGTAAACATGGTACGACACTGACACGGATGACGAGATTGACAAAAATGAATTTCAAGGCAAATAATGCTATTTCCAGTGCGGAAATGATTGCTGCCCGTGCAGAGCAATCTAATTTAGCGAATGATTCTAAAATTTTTCGCAATCTCTTCATCAAATCTGAGAAATTTGTGATAATACGACTCAAGGGGTCCAAAATATATGGGGGTCCAAATTATATTGGTTACCCTAGGGTTTCTGAGAAAAATTTGTCCATCAATTTTGACAATAAATGTTTTTCTATGTAGTCAGATTAACGAAAATAGTGACTACTTTAGTGACCAATTTACTGAAAAAAGTGACTTTAGTGGGGAACCCACGATTTGTATGGGTTTTTAATTTCGTGCACTCTTTTTTATAACTTTGTTTTACAGGTTCACGTGTACTTGTGGCCATCGCATTATTCGATTATTAATGTTACAACCTGGAGTTCGGGGTGGCCGAGACACATTGCAGTGTATTGAAACTCCAGGTGTAAACGAAACACATTAAAAACGTAACTTTATAGGACAGATCGGTGAAGTACTAGATTTGTAGTAATGAGCTGAAGTTTTGTATGGTGAGAAGGTCAATTCTTCATTTCTGCAGTGAAACGGTACAAAAAGCGTGGGTATTATGATTCCTTGCCTAATTTGATGCTGTTTGAGCAAAACTTTGGGCAACAGTGTTGTTATTTTCTTCATTTCTTGCAACATAAACAACATGGTTATACAAAGTTTCACTCAAACATCATCAAATTAAGCATGGAATCATAATACCCACGCTTTTTGTGCCATTTCATAGCAGAAACAGAGAACTGACCTTCTCACCATACAACAATTCAACTCATTACTACAAATCTAGTACTACACCGAACGTGCCCATGACATGAAAGATTACATTACAAGACGCGACACGTATACGAGATGACGACTACAATACTTCTAATCCTAATATCTGCTTTTGTGCATCAACCGATCGCATATTGAAATGCTATCGGCGAGCAAGCAGAGCGGCGAGAGTTGAGAGAATGTTAAGTGGTTCTCAACAATTAATAATAGTTCTAATAACTATTTGAATAGGACAGATCGGTGAAGTACTAGATTTGTAGTAATGAGCTGAATTTTAGCATGGTGAGAAGGTCAATTCTCCGTTTCTGCAATGAAATGGTGGTAAAAGCGTGGTATTATGATTTCTTGCCTAATTTGATGCTGTTTGAGAAAAACTTTGGGCAACAGTGTTGTTGTTTTCTCCATTTCTTGCAACATAAACAACAGAGTTATCCAAAGTTTTGTTCAAAAAGCATCAAATTAGGCAAGAAATCATAATACCCACGCTTTTTGCACCATTTCATTGCAGAAAAGGAGAATTGACCTTCTCACCATACTAAAATTCAGCTCATTACTACAAATCTAGTACTACACAGAACGTGCCCCATTGGTTTGAAATTAGCTAGGGACTGCTCATAAACTACGTAGAAAGTGAAAAAATAAACAAATTTATAAATGTGGGAATACTAAGTTAGCTCGGGATGGTTTTTTTTATCCAAACATTGGGAGTAGTAGTTTACAGCCGCTAATTTCATTCAAGCAAATTATTGCCGTACGCCTAATAGGACGCAATCAGTGAAGTACTAGATTGAAAGTAGTGAGCTGGATTTTTGTATGGTGAGATGACCAATACAGGTCGGACTCGATTATCCGGAGTCGGGTTCTGACGTTTCCCAAAACAATATCTAGCAAACGGAATGCTGTAAGAAGCTGAAAATTTGGCTGACCAATAATCAAAGTTGGCTTGATAAAATGTCAAAATTTTACCTTTATAGATCATTCCGTTCCCCAGATATACGTTTGAGAGGCATCCGAACCCAACTCCGGATAATCGAGTCCGACCTGTACTCCATTTCTGCAATGAAATGGTGCAAACAGTGTGGGTTATATGATTTCTTGCCTAATTTGATGCTGTATGAGCAAAAGTTTGGATAACTGTCTTGTTGAAGTTGCAAGAAAAAATAATACAACAATACAGTTATCTAAACTTTTGCTCAAACAGCATCAAATTAGCCAATAAATCATATAACCTACGCTGTTTGCACCATTTCATTGCAGAAATGGAGAATTCATCATCTCACCATACAAAAATCCAGCTCACTACTTTCAATCTAGTACTTCACTGATTGCGTCCTATAAGAAGCAATCAGTGAAGTACTAGATTGAAAGTTGTGAGCTGGATTTTTGTATGGTGAGATGATCAGTTCTCCATTTCTGTAATGAAATGGTCCAAACAGCGTGGGTTATATGATTTCTTGACTAATTTGATGCTATTTGAGCAAAAGTTTGGGTAACTGTGATGTTGTATTATTTATTTCTTGCAATGGGGCACGTTCGGTGTAGTACTAGATTTGTAGTAATGAGCTGAATTTTGGTATGGTGAGAAAGTCGATTCCCCGTTTCTGCAATGAAATGGTGCTAAAAGCGTGGGTATTATGATTCCTTGCCTAATTTGATGCTGTTTGAGCAAAACTTTGGATAACTATGTTGTTTATGTTGCAAGAAATGGAGAAAACAACAACACTGTTGCCCAGAGTTTTGCTCAAACAGCATTAAATTAGGCAAGGAATCATAATACCCACGCTTTTTGCATCATTTTATTGCAGACACGGAGAATAGGACAGATCGGTGAAGTACTAGATTTGTAGTAATGAGCTGAATTTTAGTATGGTGAGAAGGTCAATTCTCCATTTCTGCAGTAAAATGGTGCAAAAAGCGTGGGTATTATGATTATTTGCCTAATTTGATGCTGTTTGAGCAAAACTTCGGGCAACACTGTTGTTGTTTTCTTTATTTCTTGCAACATAAACAACATAGTTATCCAAAGTTTTGCTCAAACAGCATCAAATTAGGCAAGCAATCATAATACCCACGCTTTTTGTACCATTTCATTGCAGAAACAGAGAACTGACCTTCTCACCATACAAAAATTCAGCTCATTACTACAAATCTAGTACTACACCGAACGTGCCCCATTGACCTTCTCACCATACTAAAACTCAGCTCATTACTACAAATCTAGTACTTCACCGATTTGTCCTATAGGAGGCAATCAGTGAAGTACTAGATTGAAAGTAGTGAGCTGGATTTTTGTATGGTGAGATGATCGATTCTCCATTTCTGCAATGAAATGGTGCAAACAGCGTGGGTTATATGATTTCTTGTCTAATTTGATGCTGTTTGAGCAGAAGCTTGGGTAACTGTGTTGTTGAAGTTTCTAGAAATAAATAATACAACAACACAGTAATCCAAACTTTTGCTCAATCAGCATCAAATTAGGCAAGAAATCATATAACCCACGCTGTTTGCACCATTTCATTGCAGAAATGGAGAATCGATAATCTCACCATACAAAAATCCAGCTCACTACTTTCAATCTAGTACTTCACTGATTGCCTCCTATTTCAACAACACAGTTACCCAAAGTTTTGCTCAAACAGCATCAAATTAGGCAAGAAACCATATAACCCACGCTGTTTGCACCATTTCATTGCAGAAATGGAGAACTGATCATCTCACCATACAAAAATCCAGCTCACTACTTTCAATCTAGTACTTCACTGATTGCTTCCTATAGGAGACAATCAGTGAAGTACTAGATTGAAAGTAGTGAGCTGGATTTTTGTATGGTGAGATGATCAATTCTCCATTTCTGCAATGAAATGGTGCAAACAGCGTAGGTTATATGATTTATTGGCTAATTTGATGCTGTTTGAGCAAAAGTTTAGATAACTGTATTGTTGTATTATTTTTTCCTGCAACTTCAGCAACACAGTTATCCAAACTTTTGCTCAAACAGCATCAAATTAGTCAATAAATCATATAACCTACGCTGTTTGCACCATTTCATTGCAGAAATGGAGAATTGATCATCTCACCATACAAAAATCCAGCTCCCTACTTTCAATCTAGTACTTCACTGATTGCATCCTATTGCCAGAACACAAATTTGGAAGACGACACTTTAATAGAACTAAACTCCCGGAGGGGCAGCAGGGACGGATGTCCTGGGGCCTGACGCACCCCCCCCCGCTTGCGAGTCAGCCGCGTAGTTGCCGGCTAAGAATAGGACTACTAACCCCAATTCAAGGTGTCAAGCGACCCGTGCCGAGGAATGAGTGATCGAGGGGGTGAAAAAGATGCTCGATCTTTAACGGAGCCTGTGGGGTACCTGGGCACCCCCCACAGTATGCTGTCCCTTACCGCGTTAATGCAGAGCTCTGGCGTGGTGCACATTATTTCTCGTGCAACTCGTGGGAACAAGTATGAGCAAAAATCAAAAATCAAATAACTTAGGTGGAAGTAGTGGTGCGATCAACCCCTTCGCAAGAAGTGGGTTGATGAGGTCTCCGACAAGGAGAAGCGAGGAGTCAGGTGCTGGTAGCTTACGTAGCTCAAGCGTGGGAGCTCCTGTCCACTCCACGGCAAGCCAGCCGGTGGAGGTCATGGACGGAGCGTGGCTGCTGAGGGCCATTAGCCAAGAAGTTGGTAAAGGACGGCCCGCATTAGAGGTTGCTGAGCACCAGCTTGGCAAAATCATCGACTTTGCGACAACTAAGTCGAGTATAAGCAAGGACCTGAAAACGGCCTTGCTTAGACTTAGAGTGTCTGTCGATGAGGCCAAGCAGGAGCACGCGGTGGCGTTGCTGGCTGCTACAGCGGCGGAACCAGCAAAGGAGAATGTGTCGAAGTTTACACAAACAGAGGCCTTCTCCTTCGCAGGTAGTCCGAGGAGTGTGGAAGCGAATGCTCGTGACAAACGTGACAAGCATTCGCATAAGCGGGCGAGGCAGCCGTCAGGTGAGGAGCTGTCTGGCGGCGCCCGCAAGGCCAGGCGTATAATAACCCCGAAAGCCGGTGGTAACGCTGGAAAGTCGGACCCCAGCCAGGGTTCCCGGAAAGCTGGGAAGGGTGGGCCTGAAAAGGCTGGCCCGTCCTGGAATGATGGGAACAAGGGGTTGCGACCAATGGTGGGCCCTCAGCAGCCACAGAGCAGGGCGATCCAAGGAGAAGACCCTCCTTGGACAAAGGTAGAGCGGAGGAAGAAGAAGAAGGTGAATCCGCAGGTAGAAGTACAGGACGCCAAACCAAGGCGTAGGAAGGCAGGTGCCAGGCGTGAGAAGGGCGACGCTATCGTCATCAAGACGGAACAGTCCAAGTACTCGGACGTCTTGAAGACGATGCGAAGCGACGCCAAGCTTGAGGGTCTTGGAGCCGACGTACGCAGTATTAGACGTACTCGTACGGGCGAGATGATCCTGGAGCTGAAGCGCCAGAAGGAGCACAAGGGCGCCGCCTACAAAAGGCTGGCAGAAGAGGTCCTTGGCGAAGGTGTGCAGGTGAGGGCTCTGACACATGAGGCGACTCTGAAGGTCAAAGACATTGACGAGATCACCGAAGTGGAAGAGCTCGTCACGGCACTGCGGCAACAGTGCGATGTGCAGGTGGCCGCCGCAGCCGTTAAGCTACGGAGAGGGCCAGCAGGGACACAGATAGCTTTGGTTCAGCTACCTGTGGCGGATGTTAAAAAGTCCGTTAAAGTAGGGAGTATTAAGGTGGGCTGGTGTGTATGTCACCTGACATTCCACGAGCCACCTGAGGTTTGCTTCAGGTGTCTGGAACCAGGACACAAGTCGTGGGACTGCAAAGGCCCCGACAGGCGCAAACTGTGTAGGCGATGCGGCGCTGAAGGTCATAAGGCCCAAAGCTGCACGAGTCCGCCCATATGCATGATCTGTACCGGGAAAACCTCGAAAAACAGACATGCGATGGGTGGTCCAGGGTGCCCGGCCTTTAAGAAAGCCGCAGTGAGCAACAAATCACAGTGCAGGTAACGCAGCTGAACCTGAACCACTGTGATGAGGCTCAGCAACTGCTTTGTCAGGCGGTTTCTGAGTGGGAGACGGATATCGCCATCATTTCGGACCCATACCGAGTACCCGCCGGCAACGGCAACTGGGCCTCGGATGGGACCAGGAAAATGGCGGCGATATGGACGACGGGTAAATACCCCGTGCAGGAGTTGGTGTCTACTACCTATGAGGGCTTCGTGGTCGCCAAAGTAAACGGGGTCTTCTTCTGTAGCTGTTATGCGCCTCCGCGGTGGCCGATCGAGCGGTTCACGCAAATGCTGGACCGCTTAACGACCGTGCTAACAGGGCGAAGGCCGGTGGTAATAGCGGGTGACTTTAATGCCTGGGCTGTGGAATGGGGAAGCCGTTTCACGAACCAGCGGGGTCAGATCCTGCTAGAAACACTGGCCATCTTAGATGTCGACTTGGCTAACGTCGGTACCAAGAGTACCTATAGTCGAAATGGAGCGGAGTCAATAGGAGGCAATCAGTGAAGTACTAGATTGAAAGTAGTGAGCTGAATTTTAGTATGGTGAGATGATCAATTCTCCATTTCTGCAATGAAATGGAGCAAACAGCGTGGGTTATATGATTTCATGTCCAATTTTATGCTGTTTGAGCAAAAGTTTGGGTAACTGTGTTGTTGAAGTAGCAAGAAATAAATAATACAACATCACAGTTACCCAAACTTTTGCTCAAATAGCATCAAATTAGTCAAGAAATCATATAACCCACGCTGTTTGCTCCATTTCATTGCAGAAATGGAGAATTGATCATCTCACCATACTAAAATTCAGCTCACTACTTTCAATCTAGTACTTCACTGATTGCCTCCTATTATTGACGTGACCTTTTGTAGTCCTGGCCTAACAAGTAGTCCGAACTGGAGAGTAGATGATGGCTACACTCACAGCGACCACCTGGCAGTTCGCTACAGTATCGACTACAACAACAGCAGACAGCGGATAGAAGAGGCGGCTAGGCCAAGGCCAAGCCCTCGTAGGTGGAAGACATCATACTTCGACGAAGAGGTATTTAGGGAAGCGCTCCGCCGTGAGCGAAACTTACTCGGTTTAGACGGCGACGAGCTGGTAGCGGTGCTCTCACGTGCGTGTGATGCGACCATGCCTAGGCGAGTCCACCCTAGAAATGGGAGGCCACCGGCTTACTGGTGGACCGACGCGATTGCGGACCTGCGCCGCGCCTGCCTACGGGCTAGGCGGCGGATGCAGCGAGCACGATCAGAGGAAGAGCGAAACGAACGGCGGGTGGTATTCGCCGCTGCAAAAGCCGCGCTCAAGACCGAGATAAGAGCAAGCAAGAAGGCCTGCTTTGAGGGTCTCTGTCAGAGTGCCAATACGAACCCGTGGGGTGATGCCTACGAGGGAGTTTTCCCAGAAGCTTGGAAGAGGCAGAGCCTGGTACTATTGCCAAAGGCGGGGAAACCACCCGGAGACCCGTCGGCATATAGACCAATATGCTTGATTGACACGGCGGGGAAGGTGCTCGAAAAGATCATCCTCAATAGAATGTTGAAGTTCACTGAGGGCGTAAATGGTCTCTCGAGCAACCAGTATGGCTTCCGGAAGGGGAGGTCCACCGTAGACGCTATCTTGTCGGTTACAAAAACCGCCGAGAAAGCACTCGAGCCTAAGAGGAGGGGAATTCGCTTCTGCGGGGTAGTGACTCTGGATGTAAGGAATGCATTAAATAGCGCCAGTTGGGCTGCTATTGCCGATGCGCTCTTGCGTCTGGGGATACCGGAGTACTTGTACAAGATTCTCGGAAGCTACTTCCAGAATCGCGTACTGGTTTACGACACGGAGGTGGGTCGGAAGTGCTTTCACATAACCTCAGGAGTCCCGCAAGGTTCCATCCTGGGTCCGGTGTTATGGAATGTCATGTACGACGAGGTGTTGAGGTTAGAGTACCCAGTGGGAGTGGTGATTGTCGGATTTGCCGATGATATTACGCTCGAAGTCTACGGTGAAACGATCGAGGAGGTGAAGTTGACTACCGACCACTCGATCAAGGTTGTGGAGGCGTGGATGCGGTCCAGAAAACTGGAGCTGGCTCACCACAAGACAGAGGTGACGGTTGTTAACAACATGCAGTCGGCGCAGCAGACGGAGATCAGTGTAGGAGAGTGCACTATCCTGTCGAAGCGCTCTGTCAAGCACTTGGGCGTGATGATCGACGATAAGCTTACCTTCGGTAGCCACGTCGATTATGCCTGTAAAAGAGCCTCCACAGCTATTGCGGCACTGTCCCGGATGATGTCCAATAGCTCAGCGGTGTACGCCAGTAAGCGCAAGCTTCTGGCTAGTGTTGCTACGTCCATACTTAGGTATGGCGGCCCGGCGTGGGGTACCGCGCTAAGTACTGAATGCTACCGACGGAAGCTGGAAAGTACTTACAGGCTTATGTGTCTGAGGGTTGCAAGCGCGTACCGTACCGTGTCACACGACGCTCTCTGTGTCATTACTGGTATGGTGCCCATCAGCATTCTTATCAGTGAGGATATGGAGTGCTTCGAAATGCGCGGCACAAGAGGCATACGCAAGACTGTCAGGATGGCCTCTATGGTCAAATGGCAGCGCGCGTGGGACAGTTCCACCAAAGGAAGGTGGACCCATAGGTTGATACCGAGGGTAGATAGTTGGATTAATAGGCGCCATGGGGAAGTTTCATTCCACCTGACACAGGTCCTTACAGGTCATGGTTGCTTCCGACAGTATCTACACCGTTTCGGGCATGCGGATTCTCCCGAATGCCCAATGTGCAATGGTTTAGAGGAAACGGCGGAACACGTTTTGTTCGTGTGCCCGCGTTTTCGCACAATGCGTGACCGCATGCTTGCCACATGCGGGGAGGACACAACTCCGGACAACTTGGTCCAGAGAATGTGTAGGGATGAGATTAGCTGGAATGCCGTTTCAACGGCTATCACCCATATCGTCTGGGAGCTACAAAGGAGGTGGCGCGTGGACTCGGAGAATGGCTAGTCTAGATGCAGTACAAGAGGTGGTCCAGGGGTTCGAAGTCGGCTTCGTAGGTCATACCGGTGCCCTGCGGTCGAGATCGACCCTTATAGCGATTAAGTGGCCGCGGAGAGGAAGTCCCGGTAGCGGTGCTGTCGTGGCGTCAGTCTACTGGGTTGGATCTGAGCCCGCGGTTGGAAAGGGGTCCCCGGCAAGGGTCGGGGTAGGTGAGACCCTGCTGTCTGCAACCTACGGATGCAGCTGATAAGGCCTGAAGGGTAGTGATACCCTTGCCTTCAGCAGGTCAGATCGGGTTGCATGTGGGCATCAGTTCTTGATGTCCGCTCAGCAGTAGGGCGCGGGCGGGGTTGACCCTGCCCGCCTTCCGTGGACAAAGGGAGTGGCGAGGACCACTCGGGAAACTGGCTAAGCGCCAGCATGCTATCGTGATGGACTCTCCAGAGCGAGTCATCGATGTTCGTTGCTGCTAGGCTACGGCAGCTAACCTTGAGGGTGCGATATGCACTAGCCCCTCTCTGAAGCAATACCTTCTTGGTGGTTCCGGAGAGACGTAGGGTTTGGCGACCATAGGAATGTGTTTTAGTGGGTCGAGGAGAGAGTAGTCCTGGCTTCTACCGGCATTGTAGAAGACGGCCTCATCCCCACACTACCCTAACCTTCCTGTTAGGGTGTCTGATGAGCAGATTTATCCCCCTATGGTTTAGAAGGAAAAAAAAAAAACAAAAAAACTCCCGGAGGAATGTGCCTATTAATGGCACATAAATAGAAAGGTCAAAAGCCACAATTACAAAAATGAATTGATTTACATAACTGGCCATCAGTAAAGTTAGTGAACATTTGATTCAAATAAGGCATTGTCCACTTTGAATCCGGACGCGGATAATCACTTATATCTCTGAGGTGCAATAACAAACAGAAAAGGTTAGGCCCTCACATCAAAGAGAATTTATTGTAGTTTCATGGAAAAATATAATTTAAATTGTTTAATTAAATTTTTTATACATTTTCTCATTTTTTCCGAGTTAACTTCCTTAAAAATCTGCACAATGGTAGTAAACTTTAGCATCTACCCCTTCGGCGTGTCTCACAGACGGGTCATCTCTGCAATGTCTTGAGACCCTCTACCAGTCTGATTAGGAATCCAAAGAAACTTTGCCAAACATTTCTCTTCTTGCGAAATTAAGGGCAATAGGAAGCAATCAGTGAAGTACTAGATTGAAAGTAGTGAGCTGGATTTTTGTATGGTGAGATGATCAGTTCTCCATTTCTGCAATGAAATGGTGCAAACAACGTGGGTTATATGGTTTCTTGCCTAATTTGATGCTGTTTGAGCAAAAGTTTGGGAAACTGTGTTGTTGTATTATTTATTTCTTGCAACTTCAACAACACAGTTACCCAAACTTTTGCTCAAACAGCCTCAAATTAGGCAAGAAACCATATAACCCACGTTGTTTGCACCATTTCATTGCAGAAATGGAGAACTGATCATCTCACCATACAAAAATACAGCTCGCTACTTTCAATCTAGTACTTCACTGATTGCTTCCTATAGGACGCAATCAGTGAAGTACTAGATTAAAAGTAGTGAGCTGGATTTTTGTATGGTGAGATGATCAGTTCTCCATTTCTGCGATAAAATGGTGCAAACAGCGTGGGTTATATGGTTTATTGCCTAATTTGATGCTGTTTGAGCAAAACTTTGGGTAACTGTGTTGTTGAAGTTGCAAGAAATAAATAATACAACAACACAGTTACCCAAACTTTTGCTCAAATAGCATCAAATTAGTCAAGAAACCATATAACCCACACTGTTTGTACCATTTCATTACAGAAATGGAGAACTGATTATCTCACCATACAAAAATCCAGCTCACTACTTTCAATCTAGTACTTCACTGATTGCTTCCTATTCAGTGAATTCAAAGGAGGCGAAATGTGAGTGTTTTTTTTTTGTTAAACACTTTTCGTGATGATACCACTGAACATCTCTGGCTCGTCAAAGTAACTCAAACCTCTACAGATGTCTCTTGTGCATTTTTGATAAGCAGCACGCGGTTCTTGAGGCTATTATCCTTGTACACATTTGGTGTCATTATCGTGATGTGAGAAAACGATGCTCAGAGCTCGAGCTTCTTGCCACATCTTGGAATTCCAAGCAGATTAATCCATGAACACAAGCTTCAATCTTCCGGGGACACTTCCTCATGGCATGATTAACAACATCTGAGCACATCACACATAATGGTTTTGGATATTTTAACATTTTTGGCGGCTGTCGGACCTCACCACGCTAAATTTTTAACATGTTTGTGCAAGATTTTTTTCCTTCTCTTGTCTTCAATCTGAAATAACTTTTCACTCGTTGCAAGAAAATCGATGAACTTTTCATCATTAACAAAGGACTAGTTTATAATCAGATTGCTGTGGAAGAATGATGATTATGATCATTTAGAGCGTCACAATAAATTTTACTTTGCGTCCGGATTCTAACTGGACAATGCTACAATGCTTTAGCAAACAGTATATTGTTTAATTAAGATATCAATTAAAGAGCAAAACAAACGTCAAAAATAATAACCCTTAAAACTACAGAAGGATTTGTGGAAATCTTAAATAAAACATCCGGGACGAACATGGGAAGCAGCAAATATTCATTCATATTTCGTCACAGACATCGATTTTATCTACACGTAATGGTTTCATGGGTATTATACGAGTATGCTAAGTTTTGAAAATTAACGCATTTAGGCGAATTCTTCGTCTTTTAGAGTGAGCGAAATTTGGACCCATTTTGAACGAAATTTGGAACCCGTGCACGAAATTTGGCACTTTCAAACAAATCAAAACCAATGCTGTAACTATTTTGTATAATGTAAAGTTGCCTAATTTATATTTTTCTTGCAAGCTACTGTGCCAGTACTTAATTAATATTATTGAAGCAAATAATCTGAAATACTTTATGGTACAATTTCAGTCGTTTATCAAACTTTGAGAATTCTTAAGTGCACGAAATATGGGCACCCCACGGTAGTCGAAATACGCGTATCTGTCGAAGGATAAGCAATTAGGGCGGAATTAAAAGGTACGAAACCGATTACACTCATTCGAACTTTTTACAGTTCACTTTACGAACGAATGATGTGATAATCCTACGGTATAAATCAATCGCATCAAAAATAATATCTATCCTTAATAAGTAATTTATTCAAGCAACAAGTTGGTGAACAGAGAAATGATAGCGATTAGAGTAAAACTAAAATCTGCGTTAGTGCTTACCGGAGTTAAGAATCGGTCTGGAGATATGATCTAGCTTCTACGCGATTACGGATTACGCTGATAAATAATGTTTCAATAATGAATAGTTCTTGGGGTTCTGCGCTCTAATCTTCGACTTGTTTCCCTATTGGCGCCTATTGAACCATTCCAAAACGCTAGACTGGTGAGGGAAACGAATTACTTGCAATTTCTAGAAAAATACCGAAATTGTACAACCGGTGGAAATCTACGCCCCCCATTTCCAGGACTCAGAAAGGGCACTCATTTGGGATCTCATTTTCAAGTGTCGAGCGTTAAAGACGATCTCAAGAAGATACAAACGACAGTAGGTAGAGCTAGATTTGGTCTTACAGATTTCCCACCAGCACGTTCCGAGTTCCGGAGGCGCCCGCTTTGTCGTCGGCCGTTTCCTTTTCGCTGTTGGCCGCCTGCGCCGTATCCTGGCCTCGAATTTTGATATTGTGCTCGTCCTTGAACTGGTTGATCTCCAGACCCTTTTTCGTGATCTGTTCCTTACCGTTTTCGATCAGCTTCTCCAGCTGTTCCTTGTTTTGCACCAGCTGAGGCAGGACGATTTCCACGGTTTGATCGCAGAGGACACCTCCGATCAGCCGGAAGCACTTTCGGCCGGGTTCCACGGTTTTTAGCGTGTCGATCACAGTTCTGGCGGAAACGTGAAGAGAGGAAAGGTTCGATAATTGATGTTAAAATGTATGATTATTTCTATAGTTGTTTGTAAATCAAAAAATATGGGTCTGGTACGTTTGGCATAAGGACATTTGGCATAAGGACATTTGGCATAAAGGACGTTTGGCATAAAGAATATGTGAACTATATTTTCCCTCTGTAGAAAAATTAAAAAACAACCTTCAATGGAAGGAAGGCAAGCTCGTTAGTGGTGCATTATTTTAGATCTCTTATTTTCGAAATAACCTTTTGCTTCCATGAATTTGATTTTTTTTCCGGAAGGGGAATGTTCCTTCTTTTGTATATAGGCTGTTCTTTATCGATACAAGCAATTTAGATTCCGGTAATGGTTCTTTCCAGCAAATCATCCTTGTCTGCTTATTATATTTAGAAAAATTATTGCATTATAATGCATTATCCTGCTTTGGAATACTTTTTCTTTTTTGACGTTAAGTATGTGGTTCATATTTTACAGAAATTATTTTATGCCAAACGGCCTTATGCCGTACGTTTGGCAGACCCAAAAAATATATAGTTGTTTGTAAATCAAAAAAAAAAATTGGACGGAACAAATCTGGCGCTTTAAGCGTGAGTTCTTCCTTCGGAAGAGAGCCGTAGTTGCTACTTCACTACCACACAGGCATCAGGATTGGTCAATGAGCTGGATGATTGGCGGTGAACGGACATTCACTCCGATAAGTTTCTAGAGTACAGTCGCGTGTGTGAAAATCGAAGAAGGGAAAAATGGACTCCGATCGCTCGGAAGCGAAAAGACACCCGGATTCCCACGGCGACTCTCGGAAGGAGATATTAAATCATTAAAACATTAAAACATTCGTATGACTTTGTACATGAACAAATGACTCATCAAACAGCCTAAATAGGACAGATCGGCGAAGTACTAGATTTGTAGTAATGAGCTGAATTTTAGTATGGTGAGAAGGTCAATTCTCCGTTTCTGCAATGAAATGGTGCAAACAGCGTGGGTATTATAATTCCTTGCCTAATTTGAAGCTGTTTGAGCAACACTTTGGGTAACAGTGTTGTTGTTTTCTCCATTTCTTGCAACATAAACAACATGGTTGTCCAAAGTTTTGCTCAAACAGCATCAATTTAGGCAAGGAATTATAATACCCACGCTGTTTGCACCATTTCATTGCAGAAACGGAGAATTGACCTTCTCACCATACTAAAATTCAGCTCATTACTACAATTCTAGTACTACACCGAACGTGCCCCATTAAGCGAGCGTACAATCATCACTGTCGTAATCCTCAAATTTTGAGGATTACGACAGTGATGATTGTACGCTCGCTTAATTTAGGCTGTTTGATGAGTCATTTGTTCATGTACAAAGTCATACGGATATCAGAGTGTTGTTTGGAAATGATTATTTTTGGCAGAGGGTTCATGCATTGGTGCGTGGATGCTAGGTGTTAAGTGATAGATTGTGTAAAAATTACTGTAAATATGATGTGGTCACTGTGATGGGGTCTCCAGTTAGCCTAGTGGTTAAGGCTATGGATCGCCAATCCGGAGACGGCGGGTTCGATTCCCGTTCTGATCGACTCCCTGGGCATAGTGCATCATTGTACTTGCCTCAAAATATACATATTCATGCAATGGCAGGCAAAGAAACCCCTTCAACTAATAACTGTGGAGAAGGGGGCACGCTCGGTGTAGTACTAGATTTGTAGTAATTAGCTGAATTTTTGTATGGTGAGAAGGCCAATTCTCCGTTTCTGCAATGAAATGGTACAAAAAGCGTGGGTATTATGATCCCTTTCCTAATTTGATGCTGTTTGAGCAAAACTTCGGATAACTATGTTGTTTATGTTGCAAGAAATGGAGAAAACAACAACACTGTTGCCCAAAGTTTTGCTCAAACAGCATCAAATTAGGCAAGGAATCATAATACCCACGCTTTTTGCATCATTTCATTGCAGAAATTGAGAATTGACCTTCTCACCATACTAAAATTCAGCTCATTACTACAAATCTAGTACTTCACCGATCTGTCCTAGTGCTCAAAGAACACTAAATTGAAGAGAGGCAAGCCAAATCCCAGTGGATACGTCGAGCCATAAAGAAGAAGAAGATGTGATCATTGTGTTGTGAAAATAGGAAGAAACTAAACGGCTTTTTCAATCGATTTCTATTATTATTAATATTTGTTCAAGGCACTTTACTACTCCTGTGGCGTTCGTGTCCGGCAAACGTATTCACTACTAATTTACATTTAGCTACCTATTGATTTGCATTGCATTATTTGGAATTGAATTTAAATTATAAACGTTCCCTTTGAGGAATTTTAAAGTTTTTGTTTCTCCTTATGCATCGAATACTAAGATTTCACCAAAAGATCCATTAATACCACAACTTGTTCGTTGTCCGGTTTAGTTTCTACAATCTATAGGACAGATCGATGAAGTACTAGATTTGTAGTAATGAGCTGAATTTTAGTATGGTGAGAAGGTCAATTCTCCATTTCTGCAATAAAATAGTGCAAAAAGCGTGGGTATTATGACTCCTGGCCTAATTTAATGCTGTTTGAGCAAAACTTTGGGCAACAGTGTTGTTATTTTCTCCATTTCTTGAAACATAAACAACATAGTTATCCAAAGTTTTGCTCAAACAGCATCAAATTAGGTAAGGAATCATAATACCCACGCTTTTTGCACCATTTCATTGCAGAAACGGAGAATTGACCTTCTCACCATACTAAAATTCAGCTCATTACTACAAATCTAGTACTACACCGAACGTGCCCCATTAAGATGTTTTGAACCGTAAGCTGAGCCCTCAATAGTTATACACAGGCGGAAGCTTCTTGCTGATTATATTCGAATGGGTTAGACGAGAGTGTCCTATTCAGACCCTTGTCAGAATCCGTTGTTTTGAGGCACATTTAAATACGCTCGCATTTACGATCCGTTTATTTAATAGACAATGACAATGAGTTTTGGCGACCGATACCGAAGAAGTCCGAAGAGAGAAGGCCGTTAAACATGAAGAATGGCTCCAGAGGGATCGGAAGTGCAAGTCGGCCATCGTGCATCGAATCGCTGAGAGTCATTTGGAGTACGTGAAGGATAAGGCCACCGCTAAGGACATGTGGGACACGCTACGGAAGGTGTTTCAACGGAAAGGTTTCGGCAGCCAGATTTTCTTGCGACGGAAGCTGTTGATGATGAAGATGAGTGAAGGCGTTGGAACACAAAACCATTTCCTGGATTTTGACAAGCTGCTACGTGATCTGAAGGCCAGCGGAGCGAAGATAGATGAGCAAGACGCAATTTGTTACCTCCTGTTGACGTTACCTTCTTCGTACGATGCGCTTATTACGGCATTGGACACTGTGGAACCGGATCGATTGACGCTGGAATTTGTGCGAACACGACTGCTGGATGAGGAAACGAGGCGAGCGAACAAGAATGTGGGTTAAGCATCCGGAAGCTCGGAATCGGCGTTTGTGAGCAAGTAATGGAATTTTAAGTGCTACAACTGCGGAAAGATAGGCCATAAACGATCGGAATGCAAGGAGAAACCAATGGACGAAAGAAAAAGCAATCAAGTAAGTAGACCAAACAATCGGCGACCCAAGTTCGAAACCAGAGGCAAGGCGAATATCGGTGTGGAAGCGGACATTGCGTTTTTGGCCACTTGTGATGAAGAAGCACTGGTTGTTGGAAGCTCTAAAGACGGAATGCAGATCGACTGGTACGTAGACTCCGGTGCGTCGAACCATATGCTGAACTCGGAAGCGTATTTTGAAGAGCTGCACAAACGACCGGAAACCGTTCGAATTGCTGTAGCCAAAAGTGGAGAATCGATGGAAACGAATCTGGCGGGAACCGTGAGAGCTGAAATGCTGGTTGACGGAAAGCGACTGAGAGCTGTTATGGATAATGTGCTGTATGTTCCCAAGCTGAGCTGCAATCTGTTTTCTGTAAGAAGAGTGGAGCAAGAAGGCATGAAATTTACATTCGTCAACGGAAAGGTCCTGATCGAGAGGAATGATCAAGTTGTTGCGACGGGCACGAGAGGAAGATCGTTGTACAAGCTGGACGTCCATCTGCGGAATCGTGAGCAGAATGCAATGGTGGCGAAAACTGATGACTTCGAACTCTGGCACAGGCGCTTTGGACACGTCGGTGAAGCAAATCTCCGTAAGCTGTGGATGCACAATATGGTGAAGACCAAGGTGAGTCAACTGAGTAGTACTGAAAACCGAATTTGCGAAGTTTGTATCGCGGGAAAGCAGACAAAGAGTCAGTTTACAGCCAGTCCTCGCGTGCATCAGACGTGTTTCTTTTGTCGTGATCACATTCGTTCGCAATTCTCGGAAAATGTGCGGTGTGCGAAAAAACACGATAGTGATTGACTTAAGCGTTCTCCCGGCTCGCCCCGAGATTGGGAAGATACAGACTTTTCTAGATAATGTGATAAAAGTGCAATATGAAGACGTTATCAGCATCCAGTTGCACCATGCACGCAACTGTGTGTATGTAGAAATGAAGTCTTACGAGATTGCTTTGCGCTACCAGTCAGAACATAACTGGAAGCGAACAATGGTTTGTGTGGATAAAGAATTCAGAATTCCTATTTACGTGGATTGTGAGGCGGTAACCGTCAGGGTACACGACCTCCCTCCGTCGGTAAGCCATTCTGCCGTCGGAGAATTCATGTTGAAGTTTGGAGAGGTTATCTCTATTAGAGACGAAACGTGGATGCACTATTTCCCCAGCATATCGAATGGCGTGAGGGTATTGCGAATGAATTTACTCCGCCACATTCCATCATACGTTACCATTGATAATGAAATTACAATGGTCTCGTACTTGAACCAGCCTAAGTCCTGTCGCCAATGCCACAAACCTATCCACCCCGGTAAGAAGTGCGTGGAATCAAACAGCGCAGCATTAGTAAACCACCCACAAGCAGTATCTACATCATCGACTCCACCATCCGACGGGCTTTTTACTGAGGCCGATTTCCCACCAATAAAGCAAGCACAAAAGGCATCATCTCTATCATCAAACCTACCTACAATTGAAGAAACAAAGCACCAAAACGACGACGAATGGACGGACATCGACGACAATGTTTCGACGAGTTCATCATCCGACTATATTGAAGCTACAAACAAGCGGCGGCGATCAAAGCGAGAGAAGGCTGAAACGAAAAAAGTTTGTAGTGAGCAGTGTTCCCCAAACCCAAGGGAACATGCTACTCGCGCCTCATCAAACCAAGTGTTTTCTTCGAAAAATAAGAGCGGTAACAGCTCGAAATAGTTTTTTATTTTCATATTATAGATTGTCGGCTCTGTAAAGCTGGTCCCGGCGGGTGAGCCATTAAATAAACGAACGCTGTTCATATCTCGGGACGTGATTTTTGATGAGAAACCAGCATTGGCCATACCGAAGCGTTGCGTGGAGACACATTGAAGATGACAGTTGTGTGGATAATTATGAAGAACGTACATCTGATCAAGAAGCGAGAGACGGACGATAGCCTACCCGTAGCTGTACCGCAATTTGCAGCTGTACCGGATCCAGTACCGGTGGAAGAAGAGGAACTCGAAAGAACGTTAGTGGAAGAACAGGCTGATGATGTTGCTGAGCCGGAAGCTCGACCAAGGCGTGCCGTTTCGATTCCCTCTTGGCATAAGGACTACCAAATGTCGATGCAAGCTGAAGAAGAAGTTGCTCTGAGCGCTGAAGCTTTCGTGGAAGACCTGCCGAGGAACGTTGATGATTTGAGCACTCGTGATGACAAACAGTTCTGGAAAGAGGCGATGGACGACGAGATGAAATCATTGAAGAAATCCGGAACATGGGAACTGGTTCCACGACCGACTGGTAAAAACATTGTGGACTGCAAATGGGTATTTCGGATTAAGCGTGATGAGAACGGAAACATCGATCGTTATCAGGCGCGTTTAGTAGCAAAAGGCTATTCGCAGCGGAAAGATTTTGACTACAGCGAGACGTTTGCCCCGGTAGCTCGGATTA
Source organism: Aedes albopictus (assembly GCF_035046485.1). NCBI lineage: Eukaryota > Metazoa > Arthropoda > Insecta > Diptera > Culicidae > Aedes > Aedes albopictus. The sequence goes on along the minus strand of NC_085137.1, from coordinate 318,535,831 downwards.
CAACTACACGGATTTTCCTGGCTGTTGCGACCCAAAAGGACTACCATATCCATCAAATGGATGTCGAAACCGCTTTCCTGAATGGCCATTTGAAGGAAGAAATTATTATGAAACAACCGGAGGGATATGATGCCGATCGGAACCTCGTATGTCGCTTGAAGAAATTGCTGTATGGGTTAAAGCAAGCACCGAGGAGCTGGAATGAAGCCTTCAATTCCCATGTGATGAAGCTAGGATTCCACCGTTCAAACTATGACAGCTGCTTGTATTTGAAGAAGACAGGAGATGACGTAATCTACCTGTTACTATATGTGGATGATATTCTACTAGTATATTAGAATAACTAGCCACAGAAGTCCATTGTCGCGACTGATCGTGTGACTAACACCTAGCTTGTTGTTGTTGTTGTTGTTGGGTTTTTCCGTTTATGGCTTGAGGTAACATCTAGTTTGCCGCGACCTTAGGGCCGATTCAAATATGACGTCCATCATTTTTCGGGAATTTTAGACCCCCCCTCCCCCCTCTGTCACGCTATTTTGTATACCTTATACATGGAGTGTCACACTTTCTCAGACCCCCCCTCCCCCCTAAACGATGGACGTCATATTTGAATGACCCCTTACAGCGTCACTAGCGGTACTAGAAGTGTCATTTAAATTTTGTTTACCAAAATAAAAGATCCTCTATTAGATAGACACCTATAAACAATCAATTATTACAAATTAAGTTATTAATATAATTAATTAGAAAAAGTGACTACAGCGCCATTGGAATTCTAGTGTATTTCTATTACTAGTATCAAGCAATCTCGGACTCATCCAACAAGTCAAGAAAAAGATGTTCAACCGCTTTGAAATGACAGATATGGGTGAAGTGAAGCAATTCCTTGGACTAAAGATAGAACGAGATATGGGCGCTGGAAAAATGAAAATCAGTCAACCCAAACATGTGAAGAATATGCTGACGAGATTCGGAATGGCTTCGTGTAATCCTGTTTCAACTCCACTTGAAGCAAACCTGAAATTGGACAGGAACGAAACAGAAGAAGTGACAAAATCTCCGTTCAAGGAACTGCTAGGTTGCCTCACATACCTGGCAATTTCGTCAAGACCAGATATTTGTGCCGCCGTCAATTTCTTCAGTCGTTTTCAAGCGAAACCATTAGACATTCATTGGAACCATTTGAAGAGAATCCTGAGATACCTCAAAGGAACTCAAGATTTTGGATTACTCTACCGAAAGGATAATTCTACGTCACCCCTGACAGGATACGCTGATGCTGATTGGGGAAGCAGTGAAGATGATCGGCGATCCATTTCTGGATATATCTTCCAAGTTCACGTTTCGACGGTGTCGTGGTCTACGAAGAAACAGAACTCTATTGCCCTGTCTTCGACAGAAGCTGAATATGTGTCCCTTAGTGAAGCAGCCTGCGAAGCTATATGGTTACGGAACTTGATGACGGAGTTTGACCTTGATGTGACAGAACCAACCGTTTTGTATGAAGACAACCAATCTTGTATTCGTGTGGCAGAAGCACATCGATATAAGGTACAACTTCATCCGTGAATGCGTTCAAAAGGAAGTACTCCGCCCAGTTTATGTTTTTACCAAGGACCAAGTTGCTGATATTTTCACCAAAGGTTTAACCAAGACCCCTTTCCAACATTTGCGTGAGAAGCTTGGATTCAGAGTGTCTGAAAGCTCATGTATACTTGAATGAGACAGTGTGCCATGCGCTGGTTGGAAATGCGTCTCAAGAAAATTTGTGTGATTTGAGATCATAGCATGCTCATGAAAAATTTTGTGTACATGCCTCAATGAGACTTCTCGTGAGACTCGTCTCATTGAGATGTCTGTTAGTCAAACCCAAAAATTGCATCGAAGTTGTTTTAGAGGCCTAGGTAAGATCATGTGAACCTGGTCCCACCCCAGATTTATGGCAGGAATATCGAAATCGATAATTATCCGGGGACTCAACCCACTTATCCACGGGCGGTCATGTTGGTGGTTCGGATATTGACATTTCTTGGAGGAAAATCAAAGCGATTCGGTTAACCTTCCTACGCTACCCGTTCGGTGGTTCCTACCGTTGCATCCCATGTCAAAATTGCAACAGCTCGCTTGTGCCCACCACCGCCATTACGCGGATTTGTGGGGAAACTGGGCACTGGGGATCAAATAAATATTGGTTTTGATAGTATCGATGAAAATGGCAATATCCCTGACCATAGCCCGCATCATATCTCAAGCTATGAAGATACACGTCAACGAGCGTGTGTGGGTCATTTAACCCTAACAATTTACAGCTCCTTACCTTAATAAACCTTATTTTTCAACACCGCGGGATGTTATGACTACTTTATTATTAGTCACAGAAGACAGCTCAAAACTATTCTCGTTTCTAGTCGCTCCTCTTTCCAAATCGATGATGGTATTAGTAGGTAGGGCGAAAAATAAGGAACCATTGTTGAAACTTCTACTACCACAAATTATACTGTCTATGATCGCATATCAGTCCCATATTTGCTGGTTTTCCTATTCATATGGGACAGTTATGCGATCATAGACAGTATAATCAATCCAAAGATAAACTTTGGTGCCATTTCCCGTAAATTCAAGCGACCCTTCATCCTTGACCGCTGGTCAAACAGAACACGCTCAGAAAATCACTAATTGTAAGCACACGAGCTGACCGAACATGTACCAACAGCACTCTTACGCATTCTCACAGAACAATATGGACATATGTACGGAGTTGGGAAGAAACTCCTGCCAGAATTATTCCTCTTACCAGCTTCCCCGTCGTAAAACAACCTGCGGCTGTATCATATCTGCCTCAGTATACTTATGACTTAAAGCTTCTGCGCACCCGAATAAAGTCAATCCAATCCCAGCTGGACATCATCTGGAAAATTTCATTTTAGTGACGGATTCGAGAGTAAATTAAACTGGTACGTTATCGGGTAATTACAAGCTGTACGTGGAGCTTGTCTCATTCTGTCTCATTGAGACTCGCAATGCCAATGTGATGCGCAGTAACATCGCGAGTCTCAAGCTCAAGGAATTTTCATGTGCTCACAGCCAACTTTTCTCAATCTCGTATTGAGATTTGTGCGTACAGATACTCTGCTTGGATTATTCGATTGAGGGGGGATGTTGAAGCAATCGACGAATCGTAGTATACCATGATTATTATGAAGTGACAGCTTAAATAAATTTTTTGCAATTTACAATCATAATTCGCAAGTTTACTCAATAGGAATGTGTGGCGTAACGGCCTACTTTTCCTGGTGTGTAGAAGTGTTGCATAATGAAGCACATTATGCAACAGAACAGGGTTGCATAATGATGTATATTATGCAACACTTTTCAATACCCAAATATAATTCGTGAAAAGGAGCAGTTATTGACCTGCACACGTCTTTCGTCGATTCTCACGCCGCCTCTATGTCTATTGCACAGTTCAAATCTAAATTGTATGCAATCGAAGGATTTTTATCGATGAAAAGAATTCGTAACAGCAACTGAAGCTACTCTTGATTACGCGACGAGACTGCGAAAACTTTTGACAATTCTGCTGTGCCTGCTGTGCCACAGCCTTGGCCACAGCCTACCTGATCATAATAAAGCGCAGGTGGATGCTCACAGGTGGTTTCCCTTGAAACATGTTTGTGCTACATACTAGACAATATCATTCTCAGTGAATATTTTTGTCATTGCAAAAAAATTTGTATGCAACTCGTTGCAAAACTCGATTTTTACAACACTCGTCATATTTATCCAACTCGGCAAGCCTCGTTAGATAAATGTATGACTCGTGCTGTAAAAATCTCCATTTTGCAACTTGTTGCATAAATAACTATTGTTCATTCGTTACTGAACCTCCAACTACAAAGGACGTGTTTCATTTCAACTCCAAGTTTATCATTATGGCCCTTCGATGCCCTTGGAGGTGTCGGGATATCGAGTTTTTGCTTGTTGCGCATTTGTTTGGCCAGTGCGTCTGGTCGTTCATTTGCGTTGATACCACAGTGACCTGGGATCCAGTAAAAGGTGATGTTCTGTTCCGTTGAGATGTTCTCTACTGCCTCCATCCATGGATAGGATATCTCGACCAACCTTCATGGATGGCATCTAGACAACTAGCGGAATCAGTCCTGATTCTCTCTGCAGTTATTTAGATACGGCAGTCAGAAGGCTACGGATTCTACATAGGCATTTCCTCCCACAAATTGATAAGTTCGAGCACCAGCCTTCTTTAAGCAATTTGTTTTGAAGTGAGTACCCAGGAGTATATTATCTGAGCTTCCGCCACTAAATAGTTATAGCCATCGAGTAAAAATCCCAAAAATGGAATCAAAACACTTTGAACTTGAAAGTGCATTTGAGGTTATGCTTCGAAAAAGTATTCCAATTCGCCAGGAAACGGGAAGCAGGAAGACGATCACTCAACCAAATCCGGAATTTTCCACCCCAACTTACTTGTGTTCCTTGAGGTCCATTTCCAGCGTGTTGAGATTGTTGATCAAATTCCTCTGTTGATTTCGCAGCTGCTGAAACTCGGCATAGATTTCCTCCTGTGATTTTTTGTCCTTTGGTTTTCCTCCGCTGGTACTGCTGCTGGTTGTCATCTGTTGCGTGGTGGCGGCCATCGTTTCGGAAGGTTCTACAACGGTTTCGAATCACAGCTAACTGGGCAGGTCGGAAGTGGGTCTGGCACGCACTTTGCGGGTGGATAATCCGAGAAAGAAAACGGAAAATTTTCGACTCCAACCAACCGGGAGGGAATGAAATCACAAGTGCACCCTCTTTTGTGGTGTTTTCGGTGTGCGGTGTACGGATGAGAAAAAATGAGGAAACGTCAAACTGTTGCTCACTTTTTGACGTTTCGTTTTTGTTTGTGGTTCGTTTTGCTCAAATCGAGGGGAGCAACTTTGTCATTTCTGCATTTGAATCTAGTACTTCCCACGATTTCTCTCTGGAGTTTCTCTCATTTTCCCGAACCACGCATCGTTTTTCCAGCCGCGAGAGCAGACGACGATGAGGCACAGCTCCTCGGGCCAAACGGAAAACGAAACTCCAACAACAACAACAACAAGACGACGATGAAGCATCTGGTCACCTACACGCTAACCCTCAGTTACCCAGATTGGTGTCAAAGCGACCCAGATTGAGCAAAACTGCAGTTACTCTAATCTGAGTAAAGGCACCTTTACTCAAATCTGGGTTACTGATGCTGGTGGCAAAATCTGGGTAACCGGTACCCAGCTCCTCCAGGGCCTTGATTTTGTTAATTTATTTCAAATTTAGATTTTTCATAAAAAGTTGCCAATTCCCATATGTGCTGTTTACTTACCTGATGCAGGAAAACAGTTCTTCAGAAGATTTTCACTGTTTTTCCGTCATTTATCCTCATATTTGTCGTCGAAACATCCATAATTTCCAGCGTTCTCCTGACCGCTGCCATATTCTCAAGCCGGAAAGTGACAAAGTGCCAATTACCCAGATCTGTACCCAGATTCAAGAAATCTGGGTTTTCGGGTTACCCGGATTTTGACAACTGCTAACAACATGAAAATCCGGGTAGAATCGACCCAGGCGAAGGGTAGTTTCAGGTTAGCGTGTACTGTCAGTGTGTGGCACGAATCGAACGAACGTGCGAAGCTTATCAAAATATTCCGTGCCCGAATAATTTATGCGGTTCCCGACGAAATAGTGCCGTCGTCGTCTCCAAGAGTGATAAATTTATTCGCGGTGACCTTATCTCGCGCTCCTTTGCTACTCGAGCGGTGTCATTGTATGATAAATAACTAGAAAGAATTCAATTTTTCGAGGCAGAGGGCAATTCCAACTTCGTCTGCTGTTTCCGTCGTTGCTGAGTCGTGCCGCATCCGGAAAAGAAAAGAAGCGGAATCGAACTGTCCAGACACAACTATTTTTGGGCGCGACCTACATCTACCCCATTAGCAGAAAACGACAGCCCACCATGATGAGACTGCTGGATAAGGTTCTGACATTCATCAACTACTGGTGGTTCCGGTATTTGATGATTACCGAGCTGTACATGGTCGAGAGCTGGGAACGAGTGACGATCCGTAAGTATTTCTCCGATCATCCGTGATGTCAAATTCTGCTTTTGGATATTGGCCTTATTCAGTCGAAATTGTAGTTTTGGGGCGTTTAATTGCTACAAAGCAAACGAATCAAACAGGATCAATCATTAAATTTTATTGCTCATCAAGTACTTTAAATACTTATCATACTTCAATGATTCATAATATAATTATTTACTTTGTATGATTCAGCGAGCACTCAAGACTAAAGTAGATTTCGTTTCAATATTTTTTTTGTAGGTAGGTATCTATTGTTATTTGTAAATTTTGTAATTGTAATTTGATTACTTTACTAGCTAGGATCTAAATTGCCCGTGTAGCTGCCGGCTTAGAATAGCACTAAGACCTAAGATATAGTATTGTACTAATAGGTTACCGTTACGAATAAACAAACATACATACATACTACGGATCACCTGTTCCGGGGGTGAAAGTCCACCAAACAGAACCCCAATCCAAGGTATCAGGCGACCTGTGCTGAAGGATGAATGGTTGAGGGGGTTTAAAAGATGCTCGATCTTTAACGTAGCGTGGGTAGATCGCCTTTTTAGGTTGCGTTGCGGTGATAGATCTACCAAACCGAAATCTAGTGTCGTCCTATTTTTCAATTTTGCAATATGTATTCTGGTAATTCAAGGAATTATAGTATTTAGTCCTTACTACTGGTGTTTTGGTGACATTCAGTTTTTGAATAAAACTGAGTTTACCAACTTTACTTTGCATATAGTCAAAAACCTCACCATCTCAGGCTAAACTCAATGCAAAGGAAATCAAATTAGGTTAGGGATCCATGTATGTACTAACTCTTCGAAGACTGGAAAGTTCTAGTACGCAAGGAACATACTAGAATCCTTATTACTGAACACATGTTCCATTATTGGAATGATATTGCTGCTAATGTTAAAACCCGGGTCCTAAACTTCCTACTGGGTAGAATTTAGCAGTAAAATAAGGGTGATGCTAGGTTGCTGATGCATTGCCATTATCAGTACTCTTGTTTTATTTTCTAAGAAAACAAAACAAAAACTGTATCAAAATCGATGCTTTATTGCCCCTCAAAGAATTGAGTAATGCGACATGCACTACACTAAGGATACGGTTAATGTCACAATAGATCTAAAAACTAGTCGCAGTGACAAACCCGAACAGGAATAAAAAAAGAAACTAAATGCCATTTAGGCCCTATTGAAAAATCATTGTCCAGTTCTTCACGGAAAGTGAAGTCCGGATGAACTGTATCGTCCCTCGCTGCCTGCAGAAAAAAATGTGATCTTGGGTACAGTGCAGTTTTCAATGAAACTGGATGCCGAGTCCTTCGTGATAAGGCAGCAGTCCTGAGTAGTGTGAGAGGAGCGGAGAGTTATATGATAACTTATATCGATCGAAATAGTTCCCGGTGCAAGCACTGGCTTTGCCACCCAGCAGAAGCCGGAAATGATCCAACTGCCACGCTGAGGGCAAGTTAAGCGTGCTATTGCTCAATACCGCACCAAAGTAGCTGGTAACGCTACTAAAGCTGGGGTCTCCAGTTAGCCTAGTAGTGGTTAAGGCTATGGATCGCCAATCTGGAGACGGCGGATTTTTGTTCCAGTCGGGAAAATTTTCTCGACTCCCTTGGCATAGTGTATCATTGTACTTGCCTCACAATATACAAATTCATGCAATGGCAGGCAAAGAAAAGACCTTCAATTAATAACTGTGGAAATGATCAAAGAACACTAAGTTGAAGAGAGGCCGGCCAAGTTCCAGTGGGAACGTAGAGCCATAAAGAAGAAGAAGAAGAAGCTGGTAAAGTTGGACACCTGTCTGCAGGTTGACAGTCAGGGTCTGCAAAACCGAACAATCACCAGAGGATTAGAAAGAAGTGGTAATCTGCCCTATAGAGGGGTGCGACACTAGTTTAACTAAGCCGAAATATCCCATGAAAAGTCAAAAGTTTTGCGAATTTTGTTGGGTTCTTTCGTCCTTTTTTTTTTGGGATATTTCGGTTTGGGAAAACTAGTGGAGGAATTATCATAGAAATTCTTGGGAGCATTCCTGATCTTGGATGAATTCCTAGAGGAAGCCTTGAAGAAATCCCTGTAAGGAATTGCTGGTGGAAATCATAGAAGAATTGTTGGTGTATTTTTGGAGAAATTTTTGGAAGAATGCTTAGAGAAAATCTTGCAAGAGTTTTTGATGGTATCCTTGAAGAAATCCCTATACATAAGTGACCCGATTTTATCAGCCCCTTTTCGAAACATACTTTTTGCTCTCCTTAAAATCCTAAACAGGTTTTCAAACTTTTTATTCCCTTATGGTCTGCATTGCAGCTGTAGTTTGATGATAAATAAGAATGAATTGATTAAAGTTTGTCCGTAACATAACGAGAGCAAAAAGTTTGTCGCAAAATGGGGCTTACAAAATCAGGTCCTTACCGTAGTATTGAAGAAAAAATCATTCTGGTGGAATCCTCGGGAACACTTTTAAAGCATTGCTGAAAAAAAACCTTGGGGGAGTTCTTAGAGGAATTTCTAGAGAAATCAGTAAAAGATCTACTGAAGAAAAAAGGTATTTGTGAAGATATTCGCGAGGAAATATCTCGAGAAATTATTAGAAGAATTTCTGAAGATATTTTGGAACATTTTCTTGAAGATTCGTTAAATAGAAACAAATCAAGGAATTTCAGGTGGAATCGTTGGAAGAATTCTGTTATGTCAAGATGGGCAATACCCATCCTATAGAGCTTGCTGACGTTTATTAACCTCTCTCTTTCAAGCTTGCAGGTGGGATAGGATTTGTTTTCATCGGGAAACCTTTCCTGATGACAACAAATCCTATTCCACCTGCATGTTTGAAAGAGAAAGGTGAATAAACGTCAGCAAGCTCTGTGGTAAACTCTCATAGAGATTCTCTCAGCACAGATCAAAACCTCCAGTGCAGGCGGTATTAGGTACATGTTTTTTTATATTTATGCAAATTTTCGGCACTGAAAATAGTATTCGGCATACTATTTTTTTATTTCTTTTAAACAAGATTTCGGCAGCATTTCAGGAAGTTTCAGATGATTTTCGGAGGGTTTCAGAGGCGTTACATAGACGTTTTCGGGGGTTTCTGATGTTTTCAGATGTGTACATAGAGTCCAAGGGAGTATTGGGGGTTACGGAGAAACTTCAGGAAGTTTCAGAGGATTTATGGCGGATTTCCGAGACGGTACTGAGGCGATACATACATTCCCGATCAAAAGTTTGGGGTCACCCCCTCGAAAACATGTCATTTTTTTAAGCCCATATCTCCGCCAATTTGCGTCCGATTTCAAAACTCTAGGTCTTATTCAAAAGATAATAAGTCAAAGAAACTTTGAACATGATTTAGATGAAACTTTTACAAAAATATTTGTATGTAAACATAACCCAAAGTAGCCAAATTTTCTAAAAAAATAATATAAACTTACGGCAGTGTTGCTGGAAATTGGGTCGAGCAAATTAAGATAAAAGCATTAATATAACCTATTTTCTTTTAGCTTTCAACTTGTTTTTGCCGAACTTGGCTAAAAATCTAGGAAAAAAGTTATTTAGTAAATAAACACTTGATGTCATCGACCAAACGCTTGAGGTCACCCCACAATATGATGTATCAGCCAAATGTTTGGGCTCACTATCGTAAAACATTGGAAGAAATTTTTGATAGAATTGTAAATTAACTTTGCCCAGAACACCCGGGCGAATGCTTATAAAAAATCCTGAGGAATTTCTGAAGGAATACGAAGTGGCTTAACCTTTTAACTGGATTAAACCTTGGCGAAATTCTTAGAGAAATAGCAGGAGGTGCCTTAAAGAAACAGTCGAAAGACTTATGGAAACATTCTTATATACATTGTATTTTTTTTTCTTCTTCTTGATGTCCTTCTGTCCTTCCTGACTAGGGCAGCTTATTGTTCTATGAGCACTTCAACAGTTATTAAAAGCCAATGACCATTTTGCAAATGTAAAATATCACATGCAAAAGAAAATCGAGGAAATTTTTCTTATAAAAAATCCTGCACTGATCGGGACTCTAACCCGTCGCCCTATTTTGGCCCTTTTGTTTTAATAATTCCCAAACCAACTCATAAAAAAAAACATTCCGGAAGAATTTCTTGAAAAATTCTCGGAGAAATTTCTATAAGGCTCTATAGGACAACTTTTTCCTTCTTTAGGAGAAGTCGCTAGCCACGTGGCTAAATCAACTATGTTATCATAACTATTTCTTCTTTTTTCATTTCCAGACGTATTCTTGTTTGCACTATTCATGCTCCAGTGGTATTTCAACTGCAAGGTCGTTCTCCCGTTCACCGGTAGCATACTGGGGATACAACCAATCGACCAACAGCTGGCATCTTTTCGAACGTAATCTCCCCGACCTCTACTACCTGAGAGTTGTTCAAGTATTCAATTAATTGTTCCAAAACCTAACCTAAGTTGACCTTTACGATCCCCGCACGAGGGTTATTCAACTGAGCAGAACCGATTGGTAATCTCTTCTTCTTCAAAAAAAGTAAGTGTACCTAGTTAAGGCAGATAGAAATATAAACCAACATCGAAACATAGAATTATCATTGTGAATCTGAACTAGTAGGCGACCAGAGATAAAGCGTAAAGAAGAAAAATAAGTATGGCTAAGTGTGTAAAACATAGTGCTTTCAACTGCACCTAAACCCCACTAAACCTCTAGAGGTACTTGGCAAAACAGAGAAGTCAAAGGAAGTCACTTTTTATAGATGTTATTCAACGGAAACTCCGTATCGATAAGCGTGTGGCGCGACTGAATGAAGCAAATGTAGTGAGACAGCTTTCGGCATATACCGACCCACAACAACACTCGCACACCATAGTTGCAAAACCGATCAAATAAACCACTCGTGAGTAAGGAGGCACTCGATATGCGGGAACCTCACTTGAACTGAGCTAATATCTAATGGAATCTTGTGGACGTTCATTGGAACACGTTGTGAGTATCACACTGGCCTTCTTCCATTGGAGCCTTCTTCCATGGAGCCTTATCGATTGGGCGTGCGGTTGTGATGAGTAAGAATAGCTGTTTATCGCATTTGTCGTTCAGACAGGTATAAGAATGTGGAGCGATAAAGGTTGTACAATCGGCTTGTTGAAGTGATAAGGGGTTTTAGAGAAATTCGGCAACTGCTATGCGAGGCTGGCGCTAAGGCTGATGAAAGTAGGTACCGTTATTATCATGGAGTGATATTGATTTATTGGCAGATTAGGCATAAGCTTCTCATGTAAAGGCGACAAGCTGTCTCTGATTGTTATCGCAGTCAAAATTTCTATGTGGAAGTCGTCGGAAAAGATTATTTTTCTTTGGAAGTACTAATCCACCGCGACACGTTCGCAGTCGTCCACGATGTCGGAAGCCTATTTTTGGTTCCCTGCTGTTTTATTTTCGCATTTTGCTATTTCGGTATTTCAGTGCCGTATTTGATATACATGATTGATAAGTAACAGGTCTTTTTATCGAATCTATACCGAATGAACTACTTCTATTGGATTACCGCTTTAATCTGTCGATAAAGACCTTCAGTGATTGAGTGTTCTCCACTGATACACACTGCACTGGCGTACAGCACTACAGCAGCACATATTTCACGTTTGAGTTGATAATTCGGATTTTGGTGCGTTGTTGACTAATCTTCCTGTTTTTCCAAACATTTTATGAATTCACAAAAGCAGCTCTCACCTTCGCGATCCGTGTCGTGCCCCTATTTCGATCTAGGTGCCGGCATCGGCCGCCATTTGACTACCAAGATATTGAAAGTTTTCAACATTCTCCAGTCTCCTGCTTATTCAGCTACCGTTAAACTGGAAGGGTTGACCGTGTTTGCATCCAAAGATTTGGTCTTGTTGACGTAGATGGGATAGGAAAGAAAGCTTAATACTAATATCACAATACTACACGACCAACTCTTGTAAAAGGGGGTTTACAGAGGAAGAGCAACTCTGCAGGAATTTAGGAACCAGCCTCTGGAACCAGTCGTCGATCTGTTCAACACCGGCAAGCCTGTGAACATCATCCGTCGGATGAAAGGGGCTCAGATCCAGCATCATCTTCAAAAGACGATTTTGTTTGACTTGTATTTCGTTCCGGTGACACTGTGCACAGTTGAACCAAGCAGGGAATCCATCATAGGTTCCCAAACATTTTGCTATCGCGGCGCCCTTTGGAATTTTCGAAAATTTCGCGGCGCACCAACATCTTCTAACAGAAAACTTTCATTATTTTGGAACACTTTCAGCTTAAAAATTTCAATGCAAAATTGTGAAGAATTTTCAGTTCCATATTTTCCCAGAATCCATATAAAATTGAGTTTCTCAACATGTTCTTTAAAACAAAAATTGCTTATGGATTTCATAAATTTTTACACTAAGACAAAAATTTCTTAGGCAAGCTGCTGATTCCAAATACTCAACCAAAAATAGTCGCAATACTTTGATATTATTATTATTAGCTTTATTAGGGAGATTTTCAGCCCGAGGCTGGTTCATCTCCACTACTTTGATAGTTCCGAGTGAATTCAAATGATTTCACAGAATTTTACTAAAATCTTCGATTTCTTCGGGAATCACAGAGCTTTCAAAGATGGGTTATAAAAAATGTAGTGTGGAAAATTTTATCAAACTAAGATACAAACCTAGAATGTTCAGGAATGATGGATCATTCATTACCATGTGTTTAATCATTATGTCTTGAAGGGCTATCTTGAAAAAGTTGATAACTTTCAGGAGCTTTGGTGCACAAAATTTATAAAAAAAATGTCTGAATTTTTGAATGGGTCTTAATGAGATCAAAAGCTTTTCATCAAGATCTCATAAATAATCAATTTTGCGATGTGACCTACTTGCTCGAAACCGACAATTTGCAAAAAAAAAATCTGTGATAGTGACGTTAGTAAAACATGTCGTCCCGAAAACCAGTAGATAACTCAAAAACCGGGGAACTCACGGAAATTATCCTAGAAAGAACTATACCTAGTAAGGTTTTTGAAATATGTAATTACTTCTAATTACAAGCTGCTGGTAGAATCGAAAACACAACTGAAGTATTGGAAATTCATATAATAATTTCTCAAAACTCCTAAAATTTAAAAGTTTGATCAACATCAAAATGTTTTAGGATTATACCAGAAATTCCATAAAGAATATTAGAAGGTTGGGATAAATTTAGGAAAAATGCCCTGAAGCCACACTTCTAAGTTCCATTAAACAAAAAAACCTTCTCATATTGATTTTTTTTTTCTTTTTGTTTTGGCTCAAGAGCCTGCGGCGCACCAGCGAAATGTGTACGGCGCACCAGGGCGCCGCGGCGCACAGTTTGGGAAACACTGATACGCCACCGTAGGCCGAAAAACGGTTTTGTAAAGCAGCACCTTAATAGTGGGATGCAGCCTAGAGCGCCTCTTTATGAGCGGGTAAAGAGTTTTTGTGAGAATATCACATTTCCGGATGCTATTGGTTACGTGACAGCTGAAGTTAAGCTTCTGGTCCAAGGACACACCAAAGTAACCAACGGTTTCGGACCAAGGAATGTCGACACCGTTACAGGAAACTTGAGTTTGAGGCAGGTACCTTGGGCTCCGACGGCGCGTAAAGTAAATGGCTTGGGACTTCCATTTATTGTCTATCCGGTTGGAATCAAGACCGACATTCAATCAAAAATGGCCATTTTCTTGGTCCACAAGTGTCGCAACTGTTTCGCATCTAGTGCGCTGTGTTGCTGACAACAACGGGAAGGATGCGCACTACTTTTGACATGATTAAAAAACGTCGCGAGTTGGGTCGCGTCGCGACTTGATTGTGCGAAGTTCGGTTTGGTGGCGGCCCGACAATACTTTGGTACTCAAGAATGGCGTCCTGAGCTTGTTGCAGTTTGTCCACTACTACATCGGCGTCCCGATGTGACACTAAAAATTCAGTGTCGTCTGCAAACAAGTAGTACTGCACTCCTTCCATTTGGACAATGTCGGCCGAAAAGATGTTGTACAGCGTAGGACTTAGTACGGAGCCTTGCGGTACACCAAACGGAACTTGCATCCGCTCCGAGGTACAGCCATTTACCGAGACTTGGAAGGTCCTGTCCTTCAGGAAGCTGCGAATTATCATCAAAAGCATCATGGGGAAGTTTCCGAGGTGCATTTTGTGCAGAATCGCGTCATGCCATACCGAGTCATACGCCTTTTCAACATCAAGGAGTATCAGACCCGACGAGTTGCCTTGTTGTAGGGTAGAAGCTTCAGTTTTGGCCAGCCCGGAGTTTTGGCCATAGTGCAGTATTCAGCCTGTTACGATCTAAATTGATATAAATTCATTTTTTACTAGTAGATTCTAATATAATATGATGATTACAGCTGTGAAAACCATACATTTTGTTTAAAAACCGGAAGAAAAAAATAATTTTCCTTAAAAAATCAGCTCCCATATATCTATTTTGGCCAGGGTGCTTCTAATTTGGCCACTCCCATAAGAAATACACGTGATTGGCAAAAATAGAAACCAAAGCTGAGAATATGGCCAAAACTGCGGCAATGCTTCTATTTTGGCCAGTGTCATTTTTAATACAAAAATCAAGTATTAGCTTGATTTCAGCATTTTTCTAATCAAGTATAGATCGAAACCTTTCATTCAACACATTGGTAGTTTTCATTGGATTATTGGTTATTTTTATAAGAATGATTTCCCTTAGACTGGCCAAAACCAGTGCCCGCACTCTAGGTTTCGCCTCACCTTCTTCACCAAGCGTACGATCTGGTGGCTAGTTGAATGACCTTTTTGGAAGCCAAACTGTTCGTGTGGGATGATTCTAGTGGTTTCCAAGTGTCTTTCGATGCGGGTCAATATAACGCGTTCGAAAAGTTTACTCAGAGTTGAAAGAAGGCTAATAGGTCGGTAATTTGATGGAACAGTTGCATCCTTATTCGCTTTCGGTATCGCGACTAGTATTGCGTGTTTCCATTCAACAGGAAAGTAGCATAGTTTGAGGCATGCAGAGAAGATTTTGGCGAAGACCACTAAACCTTTCCGAGGGAGGCGCTTCAACAGCCAGTTGCTGCTTCCATCGTGGCCAGGCGATTTCCTGACCTTCAAGTTGCGAATAATATTACCGATTTCCTTGGGGCGAACCACTGTTAACAACAAGTTTACGCAATAAGGTATCTGATTCAGATGAAAGAAGTGGATGAAAACTGTTGTTTCATTGTGAACAATTTTGTTTACCTGTTGTGCCGGAAATGGGGTCAAAAACCCTAATTATTCATATTTCAACCTTTACCAATGCAATGGCTCATCAGATGAGGTCAAAAAGATGTAGACCAGCGGTTCCCAACCATTTTGAGATGGCGACCCCCTTGAGGATTGTCAAAACATCTGGGGCCCAATGATATTTTAGAAAAAAAATATGAATTAAATGAATGAAACTGAGTTTTTTTTTTGGGTTAAGTGACGTAGCCAGAAATTTACTCTGGGAGAGATTTTCGATGATCAAGGAAACGTTTTTTTATTCGACACTCACATTTCGTAAACAATGACGTCATGTGCATTCAATTTGAGTTATAGCTGAAAATTGCGGCGCAGCCGAAAATTTTTTCTTCTGAAGGCGTTTTATACTGAAAATTTGTTCCTAAAATTGTGGCTTTTGAGGGTGGTGGTATACAAAATCAAAAATCGGTATAATTTGCACAAAATAGAATAAAAATTTAACAAATTTTTGGTAACATCGTGGCCCCCTTGGACTGGCTTCACGGCCCCCCAGGGGGCCGCGGACCACGGTTGGGAACACGTGATGTAGACTATCTATATACCCCCTATAGCATTGGAAATCGAAAAATTACGCAAAATTTCTCGTATCAATTGCGCTTCACTTACGAATTCACAATTATTCTCGTCTTCGAATTATCGCATACTGTTCTAGTCACCTTTTTCCCTAGAGTATCTCTTCATTCAGTTTGTTAGTACAGTAGGATGCACGTAGAGGCCAGGCAAGTAACCCGTGAACAAAAGATACTACTAAACATCCAATTTGCTGGATTTTCTTTCTATTAGAAAGTGCAACGTTCCTACTGAGATTATTTTATTAATTGTATTCGTGTGTTTCGTAATGCTATGTACCTACTACGTGGTGAAACAACATTCAGCATGATTGGAAAACGAAAACATAGGTGAAATTCTTGGACATGAGTTTTTTACTCAGTAATTGTTACTAGCGTTTACAGATAGGTATGTACACCCTCATTCTTGTTTACGGACGTATCCACTTTCGAACGTTTTTGGTTCGATCGAATCAGTAGGCCATTTGATTTTGCTGGCGTAAACGGGAATGCGAACGATTTTCGTTCGAAAGTGGATTCGATCGAAAACAAGAATGAGGGTGGTAGTATGTAGTTTATTATATGTATTAGCACATTCAGGAGGGGGCGAGTGTGGGTTGGTTGAGTTTCTCCGACTGATGAGTTTCCGATAAGTAGCTCTTATTCTACTAGATTAGTATTATCTTATATCCTTTCTTAAATCGAATCGTAATTGAGTAAATTTGCATAGGGCTAAATTTCTAGTTTCAACCTTCCATCAGATGTGCTCATACAACTTGAATTCTTGATTGTTGTTTTGCTTACATTTGCACCTGATTAATGGAAGATTTCCATTCGACAGACAAGCCGCTCTTTTACCACGTCCGAGTAATAGCATGGCAATTTTATTGGGGTGAATATGGTATCTTGAATCTAAATTTAGAACTCAGAGAAAAAGTTTTTTTGTTATAAAATCACAATAAAAATGTTACAAGTAGAACATGATTCTCTATGAGCATGAGTTTGATCGAAGCTCTCCCTCTCACACGACAAACAATTGTATACCAGGGGAAAGTGGTTTGAGAGCAGCTTTCAAACACAACTGGAAACGGCACAACGAAAAACAAAATGAGTTCCCTATGTGTTAAGTATCTCAAATTCATCGACAATGATAGCGCTCGAAGAGAGAGCAAATTTTTGCACATCATTTTGTGTTAATCTTGGCTATATTTGGTACGCTTGGAGCTTCCCGGCATTTGCTCGTCGTAATCCGGCGATGGAACCATGGACGACGAAACTCCGAGACTTTCCGTGTTGGCCAGAACCCGTTTCAATATGATGGTAGCCGACCGGGGCTTTATGTTGCGGCTGACCATGGCCGCCCGACTGCTGGCTTTGGGTGTCGCTTCGGAGGCTGCACCGGATCCCAGTTCCGCACTAGACGGAACACCGAACGCCAGCTGGTTTATGTTCGCTAGCAGTTCGCGATTTTTGGTTTCGGATTCTTCCAGCCGCCTGCGGAGATCTTTGATTTCGGCACAATTGCGCATAATTTGCGACCGCATTTGTTTCATGAGATTTTTCGAACTTTGCATGGCCGCTACCAGTTTGTTGATGGTCAATCGCATCTTCCGGGACTTGTTGGTGATCCTGGCGATCGACGCGTTGTTAATACGACTCGCACTGCAAGCCGAAGAGGAACTTTGGTGACAGTAAAGCTGCTGTGGGGAAGCTTTATGGGGTGAAATCGGAGTCAGTGTGGGGAGAATCAGTTTCTCTCCATTCACATCACAGGGTAGTACGACCTCGTTTTGGATGAACCCTGGAGTCGAGAAAGGCAGATGACTTCCGCTCGGATGGTGCACTCCCATTATGCGCTTCAGCCTGTGGGCAATGTTCTCGTCAAAGTGTTCAATTGCCATCGATGAAATGTCCCGCAATTCCTGCAGAACCTCATGGGCCCTCAAGGGCTTCGATGTGCTCTCAATCAATTTAAGGATGTTGAACACTTCATCAATCACTTTTCCCGGGATGAAACAGCACAGGTCCTTATCAATATACTTCGAGTATGTCATTGAAAGCATAGAAATTCGCGTCTCAATGCATGTCAGAATGTCCGAATGCTTAGCCAATGGATGGTTCCTACGCTCGGATTCCCGCCGCGGAAGTTGCGACTTGATGGCCTTCAGATTGGCATTATGCCTCTTGATCATCTTCATGAAGCCTCGGTTCAACAGCGACTGGCAGACACGGTCGATCTTCCGGCAAACCTAAAAAAACTCACAAAACATTACCACCGCAATGCAAAAAATATAAAAAGAATCTGACTCACAATTCGCTTCTTTGCAATTTCGTCGTAGCTGAGGTACTCGAACACTTGCTCAATCATACAGTCCGGAAGATCGAGAAAGTGTATCCCCTGCGACGACGATGGTCCATCGCTCGAGGACATGGCGGCAGCAATCGTTGCGCGGCTTGCACGGATGAATGCCCGAAAGATTTTTACTTGTTAAACTTTCGCAAATTGTACCAAAATTATTTTGGTATCTGGCTAGAAAATAATTTCGAACGCGACGAACAACAATGCAAAATTGCGAAAACAACAAAACGTTAATCACTTTTTCCACTGACAGCTTGTCCTAGCTTGTCTTGAGCAGAGACAGAGATCGGACAACGATAGACTGGCGGGCTGACGTTGCCGTAAATTGAGCAACAATGGTGTACTAGAATGGAGATCATCACTACACTGAATCAAAACTTCATCCTGGCTGAAAATAATACGGTCGTGACGAAAAACATTCGAAAATCGGATAATGATCTTCTTCTTCTTGTTTTTGGCTTTTTGGCAACTGTAGAACTTGGCAACTCTTCAACTTATGTAATTTTTGTTTTTGCGGCGGTGCTAAATTAGTCTACGATGTGATCGGCGTCGTTGATTGGTTGATGGATGTAAACTATAGGGCACTGCATGAAATAATCTCCTTCCCTTTCACTCTTACAGAAGTTTTGTAAACAACAAAGCCAAGAAACGTCAAAATTTCATACAAAATCAAAACAGTGCAGTGCCCTATAGACCGTGTACAGATATTTATGCCGTGCCCCTCCTGGCTATTACCTCATCTATCACTCAGAAATAAAAGTATACACGGAATTACTATTATTTATGCATTTTGTATCCGCATCTCTCTCACGCTCTTTCTGTTTTCATGCTATCTGGTGTTTCACCTGGGTTGACGAAACACTTCTCTTCAACCCAGGCTAAACGGCAGATAGCATGAAAACAGAAAGAGAGCGAGAGAGATGCGGATACAAAATGCATAAATAATAGTAATTAGCCTGTGCGCGCAGGCGTAGTCGACATCATGGGCGAAACTACGGATTATTGTCAGGGGGTGCACTACAAACAAATATTCATTAGTTCATCAACTCTTCATTCATCGTCCCATATCTTACAGCAATGTATTGAAATTCTAGGGGGTGCCTGGCACCCCCGGCACCCCCAGTAGTTTCGCCTATGGTCGACATACGAATGACACTAATGAGTGGAGCTTTTTTGTCGACCATTCAAAGCTTTCAACAGTGTTCGACATTCGATCTGGCTGAAATTCAATTCGACTGTAATTTTTTTTATTCAAATCAGCTTTTGTTGTTGCGGTAAACAGAAGCATTTCTCGTAAAGTTTTGAATGGCGCGTAAGATTTTTCAAACCCCCGAAATGAATGTAGGGTGACAATGGGTATTGTCGGCAGGTTTGTTCTCTTCGTCATGGGGGGTTTTTGTCAGCCAAATGGCCTGAAACTTGGCCATGTAATTCAGCTTAGTTGGGAAGGATTTGAGGCCAACTCTGAGTTCAATAGGTTTCAAAAAAAAACTCTCTCTCTCTCTCTCTTCTTGGCGTAACGTCCTCATTGGGACAAAGCCTGCATCTCAGCTTAGTGTTCTATGAGCACTTCCACAGTTATTAACTGAGAGCTTCCTCTGCCAATGACCATTTTGCATGCGTATATCGTGTGGCAGGCACGAAGATACTCTATGCCTAAGGAAGTCAAGGAAATTTCCTTTACGAAAAGATCCTGGACCGACCGGGAATCGAACCCGTCACCCTCAGCATGGTCATGCTGAATACCCGTGCGTTTACCGCCTCGGCTATATGGGCCCAAAAAAAAACCCCAAAGACGAAGAGAACAAAACGGCCGAGAATAGGTAATTTCCTCTATATAGAATATATCACTTTTTGGGAAAATTTCTAGATTACGACGCTAAAAATTTAAACGTCTTATTTTTGGCGTAGGTGTATTGAAACTATCGCCATTAAAACGCATACATATTTCGATTTTCAATGCCATAATCAATCGTTATGTGAAACAAACGATTTTCTTATTGTCTCAACCAGCGCATCTACAATGGGAACCATTTGAATTGTTCTATGCTTGCCGTAACTGTTTATAATTACGTAAAGAACATGACGATTGATTATGGCATTTGAATCGAAATAAAAAATATTTCAATTTGGATTTAAGTTTGGAAAATATCAGATAAAGAATGAAGTATCATAAAATTATTACAATTTAGAGATTAATTTTCAAACTTACTAAAAATGTCGCGCAAATAACGGGAAGCTTGGGATGAGTACTTTTTGTAATTTGATGGTTTTGTACAACTTCTAGCAAACCAGAAAGGATTGGGATTTAACCGTTGCCCGCAGACAAACATACGTATGTAACACTCATCGAAAGGGCTTGTAGAGATTTCAAGCTGTAACACCATGAAGGACACCCACCCACCCCCTCCAGCGTTATGACATTTGTGAACAAGCCCTTAGGAGACCAATAGTTTTTTTTAATATTTAAATATATGAAGCCTAACATCGGACGTCGAGCGCTGGACAGCAGAGCTGGCCCTTAATGCAGCGCAGTATGCCCGCCGTTCGTCCGACACACAGTTTACGAAAAATCTTATTTTCAACTGTATTGATATTAAATATTTATTTATATTTATTTAATATTTTAATAATAATTTAATTAAATTTCATTTTACGACAATTAAGAATACAAAATGAATTACTTAAATCTTTACCAATATTGGGCTTTCAATATTGCGGTGATTCCACCCGTTTAGAGCCGATGCACGGGTGTCCTTCGTGGTGTTACAGCTTGAAATCTCCGAAAGCCCTTTCGATGAGTGTTACGTCTGTTTGTCTGTGGGCAACGGTTAAATCCCAATCCTTTCTGACTAGCTAGAAGTTGCACAAAACTGTCAAATTACCAAAAAAGTACCTACTCATAAATTGGTCAGTAATTCACTCTTCAGAAATTAATCACCCTAAGCTTATGATGCTTCATACTTTATGATATTTTCCAAACATAAATTCAGATTGAAAAAAAAAATTCGATTTTAAATGTTATAATCAATCGTTATGTTCTTTACGTAATTAACAACAGTTACGGCAAGTATAACAATAGAACAATTCGAATGGTCCCCCATTGTAGATGCACTCGTATGTTTACATAACGATTGATTATGGCATTGAAAATCGAAATATGTATGCGTTTTATTGGCGATAGTTTCGATACACCTACGCCAAAAATAAGTAATTTAAAGTCATTTATAAATTAGCGTCATAATTTATAAATATTCCCAATAAGTAATACATTAATTTCGGGGGTTTGAAAAATTCTACCTGCCATAT